>NW_020954557.1:14181234-14291456 GCF_900497805.2 Vombatus ursinus
TCCCAGTTTTCCCTCTACTTCTCTTACTTGCTTTTCAGAATTCTTTTTGAGCTCTTACATGACCTGGGACCAATTCATATTTTTCTTGGAGACTTTGGATGTAGGAGCTTGGACTTTGTTGTCTTCTGGTCGTATGTTTTGATCTTCTTTCTCATCAAGGAAAGATTCTATGGTCTGACTTTTCTTGTGCAGTTTGCTCATGATCCCAGCCAATTACTTGAGTTATAAACTCTTTGTCTGCTTCCAGTGTGGAGAATGTACCATCCCAAGCTTTGGGGGTTTTGTGCAGCCGTTTTCAGAGGTACTTCTAGGAACCTGTAAAATTTCAGTTCTTCCAAGGTGCTATGATCAAGGGCGAGGTGTTTACTCCTTTCCTGGCTTGTGCTCTGGTCTATGAGTGACCACAAGCACTCTTTTGTGCCTTGGAACTGTGAGGAACATTTCCTCTCCATTGCTACCGCAAGCTGCACCACGCCAAAGCTCCTCCTTGCCCCAGGATTGCCACCCAGGACTGTGACCCAGATCCAAGCATGGCAAAGCAAGAGAATCCTGCCTCAGTGCCAGCAAAGAGATCCCTGCAGTTCCCCTCTGATCAGCCACTTGATCCTCCCTCCATCTGTGGGCCAGGAACTCTGGAAGCAGCTGCTGCCCTGGGGCTGTGCCGGCACTAGGGCTGAGACCAAGCTTCTCTCACCTCTCGGTCAGGCAGACCTTTGCTTCTGACTTTTTAAGTTGACTTTGGTGTTTGTGGGTTGAGAAGTCTAGAAACCGCCACAGTTCCCCTTGATTCAATCCCTGAGGATGACTTCAGGTTCACCAAGGCCTGGTCTTTGCCTCCACAGCCTGCATGGCCCATGCTGAACTGCACTCCTCTCCCAGCCCACACAACAAATCTTTCTAATCAACCATCCAGGTTGTCTTGGGCTGGAAATTTGTTTCACTCTGTCTTTTTGTGGGTTCTGCTGCTCTAGAATTTGTTTAGAGCCATTTTTTATGGGTATTTGGATGGGTTTGGGAGAGAGCTCAAGCAGGTCACTGCTTTTACTCTGCCATCTTGGCTCCACCCCCAACCAATAATATTGTTTTTAAAGTATAGTAAACATTTTCTCCTGGAAGTCATGTGAACTTGATTCTATCCTTTGTAATGTGATGTCATGAGCAATTTTAGCACAATCCCCTCATAAAAATGAGAGGTAGAAGATACTAAAATTTGGTTTCATAAATTTTTTCAATTTGTTCTGTGTTGAAGCAGTCATGCATAGCTTGGATTTGAGGTACAGTGTTGCCTGATACTTGGAAATGTGTTATAACATATGACTTGAGGTTCATTATTAAGAGTGAAATAAAATTAGAAATCAGAAACAATTGCATGGTTAGGATCATGCAGTGAGGCACATATGACAGATGAAATAGTGTGATATAGGTGGAAAGAATTAGAGATTTAGAGTCAAAGCACCTGGATTCAAATACTGCCTCTGCAACTTACTTTATGTGTCGTTGGCAAGTCATCTGTAAAATGAGAAGGTCAAATTAGATGCCCTTTAAAATCTCTTCTAGTTTGAAATCTATAAGCTTATGACCTAAATTGTACAGTTTAAAAGTTATTTTTAACCTGGAATGATTTATAGGAACTGAAGCAAAGTTAAATGAGTAGAACTAGGAGATTATTGTACACAGTAACAGCAATATTATACATTGATCAACTGTGAACAATTTAACTATTCTCAGCGATACAATGATCAAGACAACTCTGAAAGACTTAGGATGAAAAATGCTACCCATCCCTAGAGAAAGATGGAGTCTGAATATAGAATGAAGCATATTTTTTTACTTACTTTATCTTTCTTGTTTTTCTTGGGTCTATGTTTTCTTTTACAACATAATTAATATATGTGTGTGTGTGTGTAAATATATATAATATGTTTTGCATGACTACACATGTATAGCCTATATCAGATTGATTGCCTTCTCAATGAGGGGGTGAGGAAGGGAGGGAATTTGGAACTCACGATTTTAGAAATGAATGTTAGAAATTGTTTTTACATGTAACTAGGGAAAAATAAAATACTAAATAAAAAGTTATTTTTAAAATCTTCATTTAAAACTGTTTTGATGGAAGTGAAAAGTGAGGATTATTACTTTAAACAGTGTTTGGGAAAACACCACCAAACAGTATTTGGCAGGAAAGCAAAGTAGCCTTTCAGAATAAGGGCAAAACACTCTGCTTTTGCCTATGAGGCAGGGAAGTCAGTGAAGGGTGATGATTCCCCCAATCCAGAGGATATCTCATGTAAATTGGTTCCTAATTACATTTGATTATGGTTGATGCAAATAAAAACTCTGCTTAAAATTTGATCCAAGAAGGTCATTTTGGCCTGGGAAAATGCAGATTTGTAGGTGTCAGGATAGAAATGGAGTAACAACACTTCCTGTGCGTACTTAGTTTACAAAAATAACCTCTTTGAAAGCACATTTTCAAGCCTAGAGAAGGCAGAGCTTCTGAACTATTTCTAGGCTTTCTTCACTGAGCCAAAGAACTTGGTTTTAACACAATACACAAGCTTATCTTTTCACTCAAAAACAAACAAAAAAAAAAAGGTTATATCTTTCCTGAGGAATGCAGGCAGGAGTCATAGACCCTACCCTTCCCTCCCCCACTAGAAAAGCCTTCCTATGTCTGTGGTGCTTCCTCAGTGATGTATGGAACGGAAGTGATGCAATATCTCTGCAATGTTGGCAGTTATAATTAGGTGATCCTTTTTAGAAAGCACTCAGGAATCCCACAGTGCTGCCTGCTTACAAAGGTGCCACTATGCTATCGACCAGAGCTTTGCTGTCACATTGTAAGGTACTTATTTGGGAATGGGATAAAAGCTTGAAATTTGACTCTGAGATTTCTGAAGCAACCCTTGAGATTCCTTTCAATGCCCTCTTCATTCTGACCATTTAGAAAACCAAGAATATTGGCATTCTGATTATAGGCACAAGATGAGTTGACCCTTTTTGTTAGGAGCTCTTAATTTCTCTGGAACAATTTATTCAGTGAGTTTTCTGTGAATCGAATTCCATGAAGTTCCTCAGTTGCAAGGCTGATCACTGTCAGCCCTCACTAAATAAACTCAGTGGCTTCTGATAGCCCCTAGATCAGATAGCATACATTTATTAAGTGCTCACTGTGTCACACACTGTACCAAGTGCTGGGGATACAAAGATCTACTATAAATTCCTCTGTTTGGCATTTAAAGACTTTTACAATGAGGCCCCAGCCTCTCTTTCCAGCCTCATATATTACTCCCCTCCCCACACTGTATAGTGCAGACAAACAGGCCTTCTTTGGTTGCTCATTCACAACACTCCATCTGCCATCTCTGGACCGATGCACTGACTCTCCCTTGTGCCTGGAAGAACCAACCTCTTCTCCACCTCTTAAAATCCCATGTTTCCTTCAAAATTTTGCTTAAGCACCACCTTCTACATGATACTTTCTCTGATCCTAACACCTGCTAGTGCCCTTTCCCCCCCAAAAAAACCCACCTTGCATTTATTTTGTATATGTCACATATACAAAATGTAAATGTATATAGACTCACATGTACATTTATATATGTATACACTTATACATGCATGTATAGTCATTTATGTGTATGATTACATATGTACATAGTTCTGTACCTATGCACACTTATATATGTGCATGTACTTATCCACGTACATGTATACTTATATATACTTACACATGTGCAGGTACACTTACATATATACACATACCTATACATACATGCATATCAATACATGCATAAATTCACACAGTGCATATACACACATATGTATATACTTACATATGTACATATATTTTATCTGTATATTTACATGTATATACATGCATAAACACTCATACATATATATTCATATATGCATATACTAATGCATACTTATATTTGTACATATATATTTATATGTATATTAACATACTTATATATGTCTATACTTATATACTTTCATCTATACTTATATGTATATACTTTATAAATACATATATAATTGCATGTATACATATGTACTTATATGTGTGCTTATATACACATACATATATGTGCATACATACTTATGTGTGTTTTTGTAAACACATATATACTTATACATGTACATATGTGTATTTACTTATATGTGTACATTCGTAAGTGTATATGAGTATATCCATATGTTGATGTTCAGTTGTTTTTTCAGTTGTGTCTGACTGTGATCTTATTTGGGGTTTTCTTGGCAAAGATACTGGAGTGGTTTGCCGTTTCCTTCTCCAGTTCATTTTACAGATGAGGAAACTGAGGCAAACAGTGTTAAGTGACCTGCCCAGGGTCATACAGCTAGCAATGTTTGAGGCTAGGTTTGAACTCAGAAAGATGAGACTTCCTGACTCCTGGCCCATACATATATTTGTATGTACTTATTGATGTACGGATCTACTTATATAGGTATATGCTTACATATATAAGTGTGGTCTCCACCAATAAGATGTAATATCCTTGAGGGCAGGAAATGTTTAATTTTTGTCTTTGTATTCTTGTGCCTAGAATTCAATAGGTGCTTGGTTTATGCTTGTAAACTGTTTGATCTAGAGAATACAATTTTTACTGTTGCTATAGTTGCTGTTGCATATAAATTGATGTCATATTCCATATTCAGTATTCAGAATATATAAATGTACATAGATAATAATTGAAGAGTATCTGAATATGTGAAAAAGAATCTGTGATCAGCATGGGGAACTCCTGGTGTGGGAAATCCCTCTGTCAGTAGGTATTTCATCCTTGCCATGACTCAGCAGACAAGTCCTAAGAAGCTGTTTTGAGTACCTAGAGATTAAGTGTCTTGCCCAAGGTCACCAACTAAGAAGTATTAGAGCTGAGAGTTTTTTTTTCCTGACTCTCAGCTCTTTATCCACTGTACCATGAAAAACTCTACAGGTATATTGCTTCCACCATTTTACTTTTTTTCCTTCTCAATTTTTACATTATAAATTGCTCTCAAACTTCCCTCTACAGCTCCCATCTTAAAGCTTTTCTTGAAATTGCTAGAAAGTGATCAGAAAATTGAGTCTTTGTCCTCAATAGACTTGTAGTGAGGAGCAGAGAGGCTGTGAGAGCCAGGAGGGCATTGGTGGTGGGGAAGTGGCAGGAATGTTTCCATGCTCTGTCATGCTAGTGGCTGCTAGTGTTGGGGACACCTCTGAACTTGTTGGTGTTGGTTGGTAGTTTACACCACTCTGGGCTGCTGTGGAGAGTTAACTAAGCACATTCGTTTGTTCAGCAAGCATACTAGTTCCTATTATGTTCAAGACATTGTCCTAGGTAAGGGAGAGGGGGATACAAAAATGACACAATCTCTGACCTTGAGGAGCCTACATTCTAGTAGGGGATGTAAAACTTGGATGATAGAAGAGAATAGGATAAGTATATAACAGAAAGACAAAATGTTAGGAGAGAGAAGAAGAAAGAGCAGTTACTTCCTCCTGGTATAAATTAAAGACCTTATAAATAGGAAGGCAGTATTTAACCTGGGTTGTAAGCTGCATGGAGTTTCCATAAGCAGAGATGGAAGAGAGAAGGGCATTTTTGTGCCATTCACTTCAGACTCACACTTGTAGGATGGGTACACTTTTGGCAAACAGCGGGGTGGTTGGTGCTTGTTGAATATTTTATGGTGCTGACCAAACTCTTCCCAATTTGGTTATTTTGGAGGAGGAGGGTTGCATATGAAGTGTTTCTGGGTGTGCAGGGATCAGAAATATCGTATGAACGACTCCAAATCAAGAAATCAAGAACCCAGCAGATGAATATAGCTGAAAGGACCAGAATTAGGTGGCAGGGGGGTGGGGAGGGAGAAAAGTGTCCAAAGCAGGGTTGAAACCATGAGCTACCACAAAATTCTGAGTGGGGTTTTGGAGTTCAGCCTGTAGTAATCCAGTGCCAAGCAGGTAGTAGGAAGTAGAGCTGGACAAAAAGTGATCTTGAGTTGCCATATTCATTTATTTTCTGTGGTCTTATGCATCTTTTATAGCCAATCATTTTCACTTGGCTCGGCTCTCCATTTCCTTCTGAGCCTGCAGAATGTCCACTGCCATCACCTTCGTTATTTTTCATAGAATTGGATGAGCCCCTGTAGACAATGTGGGTCTTGGAGAAGAGCATGAATAAAAGAGCAGAAGTGAGAAAGCAATGGCTGTGCTTGGTTATGATGAGTCATCTTAGTGCAGTCCTCTGATTTTACAAACGAAGAATCTGAGTCTCAGAGAAGTGATTAACATGTCCGTGGTAACGCAGCAAGCAACAGCGCTGGGATTAGAATCCAGGTCCTTTGACTCCAAAGCCAATGTTCTGTTCACTGCATGGCTATAGGATTAATGAGCTTCACAAGGGATAATTATGATTTGATGGATCCCTCATTTGCTTCATAACTTAAGGTGGAGGTAGGATGTGAAGACTGTTGATATTCAGAATTGTTTTAGAAGCATAAGTTGATAGGAGGTTATTATTTTGCAGATTAGATGTTATCTCTGCATTCTGTATTGTAGAGATTTAGATGCTTTCACTATTCTGAGGCATTTACTGGGTTTATCATAGAAGATACTTAAAGACATTTAGAAATCATTGTTGTAAGGATAGAAGGAGCGCATGATATAAACAACAGTAATATTTGCAGAGTTGGTGTATTGCACAAAGAGGTAGGATTTTAGCTGATATATGTGTTTTGAAGTTTGCAAAGCACTATTTATGGGGAGGGGGAGGAACCAAGTATTTATCAAGCACTTATATGCCAGCCCCTGTGCTAAACATTTTATAAATATTATCTCATTTGATCCTGTAATCAAAAAGAATATACTTATCTCATTGTGTGCTAACAACTATCCTGTTGAGAATATGCCATAAGAATTTATTATCTCCTTTTTACAAAAGAGGAAGCTGAGATTATGGAATCTCAGGGGTGGGTAACCTACAGCCTTGAGGCCACATATGGCCTTCTAGGTCCTCAGGTGTGGCCTTTTGACTGAGTCCAAGTTTTACAGAACAAATCCTTTTATTAACGGGCTCTGTTCTGTGAAGTTTAGATTCAGTCAAAGAGTCACACCTGAGGACCTAGAGGACCACATGTGGCCTCGAGATCATAGGTTCCCTATCTCTGTTCTAGATGAAGTTATTTACCCATGGTTACAAAGCTGGAGTTAGAGCTGCAAGATTAAAACCCAGACCTCATTGCCTTTAGTTCTGTCAAGATACTATAAAAGGGCATACAGTCTCTACCCTCAAGGGATTTACCATATTGTTAGAGGAAAATGAGTTTAATCCTTTTATCTCTAAAATGATGGATCTTGGATTAGCTAACCCACATTTATAAGGAACTTTAGAGAGGCAGCATGGTACATCGTCCTTAGAACACCAGATCTGGAGTCAGAAACACCTGGCTTTAAGCCTGCCTCTGACACGTACAATTTTGTAACGATGGACAAGTCATTCTTCTCAGTGGCCCCAGGAGATTCTCTAAGAGTCTATGTTATAGAGAAGTAACTGATTTGCATTGGTGGAGGGATCTTTCACACTGGGAATTCCTACACTGGTGAAGTCAGAGAGGTGAAGTATGGACTACATCTCCCTTCCAAAAAAAAAAAAATAGTTAACAAAGGTTTAAAAAGCACTTTGCTCATAACAACCTTGTAGTAGTATGAATACCCCCAATTTAGGAAACTGAGGTTCAATAGAGATAAAGTGACTTCGTTATGATCACACAGCAACTTTTGGGCCTGAGATTTAAAAACAAGTCTCTTGGTTCCAAGTTTAGCACTCTTTCCACTATACCCCCTGCTTCTATTAAATAACATCTAAGGTCTCTTCCTGCTCTAAGTTGTATACTTCTAACTCAAAATACTTATGTATCAGACAGTTAAACAATACCAGAAAGATAACAGTTCAATGGAACAATATAAAGGATGTTATAAGACAATGAAGCATTAATGGCCAAATATAAGAAACCATGTTAATAAACAAATCATATTGGCAACTTAGGAGATTTTTTAGGCCTTAGCCATGTGTAAACACATTGTGTTAGTCTGATGAACCAGCCAGTTTTTGTTTGGGTTTAAATTACTAGGTACAAGGCCACATGTGGTCCTCTAGGTCCTCAAGAACTGACCACACTGAAGAGATTTACAAGTTATTTATTAAAAGTTATATAGGACTATTATTGAATGTTATATAGGACTATGTGGAATGGAGAGGTACTTTATGTGGTTCCACTATGTGGAAAGTTCACAGTACATTAATGCTAGCTCTGAAGTGGTGAGCCCCATTCAGCATAGCTAAGAAAACTCCAGCTTCCTGGCTTTTTGAGGGCATCTTAGTTTTAATTAATGTGTGGCAACATGGAGGACATTGCCCAAAACCCTGAGCCCACCCACTCCTCTTTGTTGCCCTCCCACCTTTTAGCATCACCAGAGGAAGAAGTATCAGCTAATCAAGAATATGTGTTGAATTGAGGTTGGAGCAATCTCCAAGGTGCCCATATGCTGACTTCATATTAAGCCTGTGTCCAGCATGTGCAACTGTCGCTAGGCCAGTGAGGAGAGGCGTGTTCCTTCCCTTGTTTGTTTTCGGAGACCAGAAGGATACATAAATCAATGAACTTTGCTATCACTAATTAACAGGATATGTGTTCTATCTAAGAAAAAGTTCTGTATCTCACACCATTCATCATTCCAAACAGGAATAGGCCAAACACAGATAGCAATAAATCTGATCCCAGCCTGAGTGTATAATTTGTCTTTCCTGAGATATCCTTCTGTAGAACATCCTTTTCAGATTTTTTTATTCATATATTATTTACTGAAGATGTTTTATGAATGCTTTAAAAATCACTGTTACTTCCTTGAGATCTCTCCTCCACTCCTCAATAGAATCCTCCCTTGTAATAAAGAAATATAGTTAAAACAAATGAACTTATTGGCCATATCTGAAAATATTTTTGTGCAGAATATCTTTAGATTGGAGGCAGCAGCCTAGGGCGGGAGGTGCAGCAGCTTTATCAGGAGGTAGAGCTAAACAAATTTTAAGGCACAAATCTGTAATTGCTCTACAGGAAGTCAGTGGAACTAGTAACTACGTGTGTCCTCGCACTCATATCTGAAACCTTTTCCTTAAGCACTTTATCATCACTTTGGAGAAGCAAAAGCAAAACTCATGTCTGGTTTGATTCCACTCTAATTATTCCCAAGCACTTTGTTTCTAGCAACAGGTGTTTGTGCATTTACGGATGGTTTCTCTTCAGTTAAAGCAATTGTCATCCCATGGTATAAGTAAAGTTACAAATATTTGACCAATGAATTCAGTGCTTTGTAAATATTGCATAACTAATTAGTAGTTACTAAATAGTAGGTAAGATGATGACAATATTTATCCAATTTAGACAAGATATAAGGAATTTTGATCATGAAAAACTTGCTATTTTTAACAAAATGGTCTATGCATATTGTATCTTGGATTTGTTCATAGTTGTATTTATTCATGACATGTCCTGAGAAGATGAAGATTTTGTCCTAACATAATATTGCTGTAACCTTACCAACATCTTTGTAGGTTAATGTAGATGATATTCCCTTTTTATAGAAGGAGAAATCGAGGCACAAACCAGTTCTGACCTCCTAAGGGCCAGACTTTGTGTGAGTTGACAGCTAGATTGTGCCGTCTAATTTATTTACAGCTATTACTATTCGTTGCAGAGTAGAAGCTGACCTGCATTGGTTGAGGGTGCTTCCTCATCTGGGAGTTCCATATATAAATGAAATCCCAGTTCTAGGCCCCATCCCTATTAAGGTTCTTGCTATGAGGTTATAATAGTAAGATTAATTTTTATTCATTGAACTTATTTGCTAATTATGTTAAAATGAAAGCTCTTGAAAGCAGGGGCTGTCTTGCTTGCTTATATTTGTATCTTCAGTGCTTAGCATAATGCTTAGGGAATATAGAAAGTGATGAATAAATGCCCTATGATAAAGCATGTGCCTAGGCTAGTTCACAAAGCTAATTTTGCTTTAATTGCCATTGTTCATTTGATAATAACACCAAATTGTAGAGAATTTATAGATTTCATTGTTTATCAAGGTTTTTTCCTTTATTAACTCCTTTTTAGGAAGGATAAGGATAAACATGTTCCATCACAGAAAAATTTGTATCATTAATAGCTTATCACAGAAAATAATGTTCTTCAATTTCTTCTTATCCCCTTTCTGACACATTTTTAAAAAGCTCAACCCAGATGCCACCTTCAATGTGAAATCCTTCTCTGAAACGTGTATTAATAATCATCTTCCCCCTTGGACATCTTGTACTACTTTGTCCACCTCTCTAAATGACATATTAATATTTTCAATTATATTTATCTATTTATGTCATCCTTCTACAAAACTAAGTTACAAGAAGATGGGAACTTGGTATCTCACCTAGCCTACATTTTAGCATAGGTCTTTGAATGGATGAATGAATCCCAGTCAGTAAGACATCTTAGACTTGTAGCTTTCTTGAAATGACTCTAACTCTTAAGTATTAAAACTGTAGCCCAACTAACAAAGGTTAATAGATGCACTAATTAAAACTCAACTCTATGAGTCAATAGTCATTGGGTCTGTGAACAGTTGTACAGATCCTTGAGTGACCAGGATGTTTTATCTTCTCTGCAACCTTTTGATTGTTTCTCTCTTGAAACATAACCTTTAGTCATTTTCACTAAGTGTAGTGACTAAACTTGATCTCCTGAAACAGATAATGAAACTACAGAAGTAGAACTTTACAGACATAGTCAGATATGGTCACATGGACTGGTTTTGCTTTGTTCTAATAGGGTAGACTTCAAAGCTGGGTGCAGGGGGATTATATCCAAAATGACTGATGTAAAAAACAAGAGACATTAAGAAAAACCTTTAAATAAAAGAAATATTACCTTTTAGTGTCAAAGTTTGTACTTGATTTTTTTTCTTCTAGACCCTTCTCTCCTTGTATACAGTAAAAATACATGAAAATTAACTTATTGTGAGTCACCTCTGAGGAAAAGGACTAAACATTCCTATACATATAAATAAAATTTTCTGAGTAAAAAAAGGAGTGGCAATTGAGGCTTAGAAAAATCATGATTCTCTGCTAAGATTAAGTAATAATATCCTAGATTAGAAATACAATTATAAGTGTTTCTTCAAGGAACTTGGTGTTTGTAAATGTTATCTAATTAAGCCTAGATGAATGGTGGCTTTGCTTTGGATAAAGAGTATTATCCCTTCCTTACAGAGAGGAATAGAGAGGATGAACAAACTCTCACTCCCATGAAATAATGAAGAGGGAGTTGTTAATGAAATGATATGTCCAAGGTCGTGGTAGAGAAGAACTCAGATCTCTTGCCTTCTGATTTGTCAATGCAGTATACACAGAATGTAGTTTCCCACCATGTATTGAGAAATACTAAAATAGCACACAGATTTCAGTGGTATGCTATGACCCTCTGTTGGCTGAAGCTTGCAAGAGTGAGGCCAGGGACCCTTTTATTAAAAAATAATGAGCTCCTTAGGTAAAAGATACTTCAATCCATAAGACTTTATTTTTCTTTCAAAAGGGGCATGGTACCTACTGAGTGCATGACACCCCTACACTCTTTCCTGTTGGTGTGCTGAGCTTGATGGCAGGGGTGAATGGAAGAGGAAAGGATAGGTCCCTTTTGTTACATGTTGTGAAACTGAGCCTGATAGGTGGTGATTTATCTTTTCTGCCTTCTTTCCTTTCACCATTTCCTTTCCACTGTTCTTTTCCTTTTTTCCCCCTTTAAACTTTTTCTTTTTCATGCTTTTTAGGGACAGCTGTTTGTAGGGGTTGGTGGAATAAACATTTGAGAAATAGTTCTGCTCTGTATCATCTTTTTCTCACTTTTGAGCAATGGATTTAGGTTTAATTAAAATACATTTCTTAGGAATTTGTATGTGAAGTTCAAATTAGGGTAATTTCATTTGGGTTCATTGAAGACAATCATGATGCACTTGGTTTGATAACGGCACCAACATATAACACTGCATTGGCATTGTCATACAAGCAAGGTGTTGGTATTTGGGGGGAGGGAGAAGCAGCCTGGAATTATAGGTGCTGGAAGAAACGGTTAGTTATAATATATTATCATGCCAGAGTTTCACAGGATGAAAAATGGTTTTCTGAAATTATAAATTATATTTTAAATGACCCAAATTTAAATGTCTCATTGAAGGCTTTCATTGATAGTATAACTCATATTCTGATTGAAAATATAAACTAGTGTTTGAATGATGGGAAGAGTTTTTTCAGTTTTTGTAAGATTGCATTAGCAGTAAGTTTTTGAAAAATCAACTTAAGCTTCTACTATGTGAAAGGCACTGTGTTAGGTGCTGGGGGGAAATAATATGAAACAGTTTCCGTCTTAAAGGACTTTGCATTCCATTGGGGAAAACAACATCATGATTTACTATACATGGGATATAAGAAGAAAAACTACTGAAGAAAAACTACTGAACAGAATGTATTTTAAACCAGTGGTTTTCAAGTGTGATCCAGGGACACCTAGGGATTCCTGTGTTCCTTTTAGTAAGGTGTGGGAAGTCAAAGCTATTTTAATAATAATACTAAGATATTTCTATTTCTAATACAGTGAATATCAATAGATATCCATGGGTGTGCTGGTTAACATTTAACAACCAGTTCTTGTGGGGTGAATGTGTGTATGACACACTTAATTTAATCTGCATTGTTAACATTATCTCTGTCACTTTCTTAAGTCCAAACAGTCAACAAGACAATAAATCAGGCTCTGATTTGTGATTTCTGAGATATAAATGCTCACCGCCAAAATTTTTTAACAATTGGTTGCTCCTGAGCATCCCTGGATATCGATCCACGTAAATAAAAGCTCTTTGGGGGTTCTGATTAATTGTTAACAGTTTAATGGGATCCTGAAGCCCAAAAGTTTGAGAACTGCTTCTTTAGAATACAGCTTTTTATCTAAATCCAGAAACCTACTATAATGACCTCTAGTAATAGCATCCTCTTTGAATACAAAGAACAAAGATTTATCATGAGATATAAGGGATCAGAGGATCTAGTGCTGGGAGGGAGCTCAATGTGCACCAATGTGGTTCCTGTATTGGTGAATGGAATAGATAATCTCTAAGCAATCCAGTGGATAGAGTGCTGAACCTGGAGTCAAAAAGACTCATCTTCCTGAGTTTAAATCTGGCCTCAGGCCCTTACTAGTTGTGGGGCCCTGGGCAAGTCACTTAACCCTTTTTGCCTCAGTTTCCTCATCTATAAAATTAGCTGGAGAAGGAAATGGCAAACCACTCTAGCATTTTTGCCAAGACAACCCCAGATGGGGGTCACAGAGTCAGAGTCAGAGTCAGACACGACTGAACAAGAAATCCAGGTGTTATTTATTAGCAATCAATGTAAAGAACTGCTATTTTTGCCAACTGAGGGAAGTGGTATAACAGAAAGAATACCAACCTATGAGATGAAAAGCCTGATTTTAAGTCCTGATTCTGAAACTCACTAGCTGTACTGACCTAGGCAAAGTAATTTATTTTCTGTATGCCTCATTTTTCTTTTGTCTATAAAGACTACTCATACTGCTTACCTCACAAGGTTGTTTTTTTTTGGGGGGGGGGGATGCTTTGTAAACCTTAAGGCATTCTATAATATGAATTGCTAATATTATTAATAATGAGATGATGATCATTACCATTTTTACCTCCTAGTTTCACAAAGGCAATCTAACTGCATCCCTTCCAATTTTAAATACCATGTCATTCAAAAATATTCATTGAACAATGTTGTCTTCGAGGTTCTTGGGCTAGATGGAAAGGTGGTTAAACATCATCCTTACCCTCAAAGAGTTTACAATTGTAACTCGAAGGCCACAAAAAATTAGAAATTGTGAATTTTGCTATCTTCTAGGATTCTAGAAATTTTGCTTTTGTTTTTACACTAGCTACAGTTAGTTGCAAATTTTAGAGCCATCTTCCAACTTTTTAGGGTTATATTGGAGTAATTTTGTTATAAGGCTTATTTTGTGATATTTTAATAGCCACATAATTAAAAATCTTGATTTTAATTTTTTCCACTTTGTATTTATTTAAGATCTCATTAAAAAAGTTTAATAATAAACTTTACAGTGGAGTCTACCTTTCCTGGAAACGGTACAGAGAATAATTTAATGTTCCATTTATCCAGTTTCCATATACAGAATTTCTGTCATGCCCTGTCCTATCAATGGGAGAGCTCTACTTGGAAGACATGCATAGATATCCAGTGAGATTAGGATCAAACCAAGAGGAAACATGAAATCACAGGAATAAAACTCCATCTTAAAATTGCCTCAGGGGTTATAAAGCAAAACTCTGCTTTCAACTGTACTTGGTTCCTGTCGTCACTTGTTGCATTCATTTATTTTTTACTTGTTATTCTGGACTTCATGAGAATTTTGCAATATTCTTCTCTGGAGTCCTCTGTTATTATAGAAACTAGTCAAAAAAATTTTCATTTGCATTATTCGATGTAGATCTTTCCTGGCACTTTCCAGAAATTAACATTCTTATATCATATAAGGCTTCCAGGTCACAAACCATCCAGAATGCCTTAGCATTAAATCCCCTGGCTTGTTAATGACTCCTCCATTTTCAGCTGTGCCTGATTTCTGGGAAACTGCTGGCCTCCTGGTAGGAGGTGAGTGTCAGTTTCCTGCCTTCCCAGCACTCTTTGGTCTTTATTTATTGTAGCCTAAGATCCATTTCCAGGCTATTAATAAACTAAAATCCACTTTTTCTTCATCACTGAACAAACTAGGGACTATGGATTAGAATCACTGTTGATTCTTTTAGATGGAGAAATTATTAGGGTGCAAATTGTATGCAGTTTTGAATGATTTGTGTGTAATTGATAAAACTCAAAGAATTATAGAAACATACTAGTTCAGTTCTTCATTGAAGCCATGATTTCTTTGGTATGGTTACTCCTTCCACCTGTGTAAATGACAAACAACACAAACCCTTTTTATGGGCAATTTGATAATTTCCATGTCTCTGAAAATTCTCCAGAGTGAACTCATCCAATATGTTGGGGATTTTCCCCTGGGTTCTTTGAATATTTTTGAAATGCTTCAGTATTCAGATTCTAAGTGATTCCTCACTACCATCATTGACCCTCTTCCTTTTCAGGCCACACATGTGCATGACATCATTGATAATAGTCTACATTGTTATTGTCTCCTTAGACAAGTCATATGTTTTTCAATTGCATATTGGGTCACTTAAAATTGTAGTTACGAGATGGTGATATTCTGTGATTTGCAGTCATCTCATAATCTCATCAGAATAAAGTAGGTGTTAAAAAAGCAGGTATGGAGTTCAGTGAGCAGCTTGGAATCAATGTATGGGTTACAAAGTTGTCCAAAGTCAAACTACCCTCACTCCCTTCTCCCACTATATTCTGGTCTAAGCTCCATGTCCTATCTTGTTCAGTGCTGGGGTGGTGGGGAATGAGAGGGAAATGGGGAAGGAGGAGGGGGAGGAGGGAGAAATAGAGAGAGAGGGAGAGGTAGAGAGAGAGAGAGAGAGAGAGAGAGAGAGAGAGAGATGGAGAGGGGGAAAGAAGAAGAAGAAGAAGAAGAAGAGACATACATATACTAATGGACTGAGAGATATTATGTACTAATGGACTAACATTTATGTTGGATGATAAAGTTAGAATTCAAACAGACTTTGACAATCTCAAAGGCTAGGCTCAGTCAATGAGAAATTTAATAACAGTGAATGTAAAGTCTTGTTGTTGTTCAGTCATTTCAGTCATGTCTGGCTCTTCATGATCCCATTTGGGGTTTTCTTGGCAAAGATACTGGAATGGTTTGCTATTTCCTTCTCCAGCTCATTTTACAGATGAGGAAACTGAGGCAAATAGGGTTAAGTGACTTGCCCAGGATCACATAGCTAGTAAGTATCTCAGGGCAGATTTGAACTCAGGTCTTCCTGACTGTTCTATCCACTATACCACCTGTCCTGAAGTGATGATTGCTTATCTGGCATGTAGTAGAAGGGATTCTTATTCAGGTATGGCTTGGGCTATGTTACATATGATGCCCTTTCCAACTCTGAGAGTCTGTGATTCTGTAAATTGTAAATGGATTAGTCATTAATCCATTTGTTACAAGCTGAGAAATATTTGTTCTTTATTACTTTTGTTTTTTCTGCTGTAGTTGTCTAGGCCATTCTCTTTCAAGTGATCACGGATCCCATTAAGGAACTATTTTAGTATTCCTGGTGAATTATCATGATGCCAATCACAAATAAAGCCCTGTAAAGGTTGGGGGATGGGAAGGGGAAAGTAATAAGCATTTATATCGCACCTAGTATGTCAGTGCTAAGCATTTTATAAATATTATCTCATTTGATCTTCACAATAACCCTGTGAGGTAGGTATTATTAATATCCTCATTTTACTGTTGAGGAAACTGAGACAAAGGTTAAGTGATTTCAGCATCTCGTTTCTCTTTAGATTTTGCAAAGGATACTCTCTGTGACACTGATAAACACCTTTGAATAACATTTAGATCCTTTTTTTATATCTAGCTTGATATTTATGCTCAGAAGACAGTCTAATCCATCTCTTTTGTTTCATCTACCATAGAATGTTTTCTCAATTAATCAAAAATTAACAAGCACCTGAATAGTCCTTGCTACATGCCAGATACTAGTAAGGGCTAAATCTAAAAAGATGAATATGAAAAAGCCCCTTCCCTTCAGGTGCTTACGTCTAGTAGTGGGAAACAACACATACACCTATAATAATATAAAAAATAAATTCAAGGAAATTTTGTGGGGAGGAAACACCTGGTGGCCGCCTGGATTCCGCCTGGGTGGAATAACCTCAAGTGGTAGGTGGTGTCTGAGTTAAGCTTTGAAGAAAACTTGGAATTCTAAGAATCTATGATAAGGAGGAAATGCCTTTAAGACATTGGAGGGAGCCTATGAAGTAACATGGAGACAGAAGATGGGATGCAATGTATGTGGAACAGCAAGACTACCAGTGTTGCCTGGTCTGCAGAATGTGTGAATGGTGAGGGTATGTAGATTGAAGCCAACTTGTAAAGGGCTTTAAATACCAAACAGAAAAGTTTGCATTTGGTCCTAGAAGTAATAGGGAGCCACTAGAGATTATTGAGCAGGTGAGTGTTGTGTTCAGACCTGTGCATTGGGAACTAATTCTGGCAAGGGAGAGATTTGAGGCAGGAAGACCACTTAGGAGCTGTTGTAATCATCTGGGTCAGAGGTGATAAGGGCCATTGCCACGGTGGTCACTGGAGTGGAGCCTCAAGAGACAATATAGAGGGAAATTTGATAAGACTTGATAACTGATTGAGGGAGAATGACGAGTCAAAGATGACTTCAATCTTTGAGTTAGAGCTAGAAGGTAATTAGAGATTATCTAGCCAACTCTTTCATTTTATAGATGGGGAAACTGAGATATGAAAAGATTAGGGACAGGGTGAGGACCCAAACCTATGCCCTTGGACTCTGAATCCAAAATTCTTTCCACTCCAAAAGCACACTATCTAAGTCTTCACTTTTCTTTACTTAAATCAAATAGGGCTTTCTTTAGGTAATTAACAAACAAGAGACTCATCAGAATCTCCTGTTCTCTAAGCCTCTCAATAAATTGTGTTTACATGAAAAGGTGATCTACTGTAGAAAGCTGTCCATAAAACATTACCTCTTCCCTTTTCATATCTTCCTCAAGAAATGAGAAAGCAAAAATATGGATTGGGAGTTACTTAAGCCTTTTTGTTTTGTCTTTTTTTTTTGTATCACCATTTGTGATTTTTTTGGGAGGGGAAGGAGTTTTTCTGTTCTGTGATATATCATGAAGATAGATCAATGAGTGCATTTATAGCACATATTTCTTTTGTCTGTAAATATTTGGTCAGTTACCTTCCCAAATGCAAATTAAGTACCATTGTCAATTCTTCATGTAGTACATCTGGTCCTGAGGTTGTAGGTATAGACCAAATATGATAGTCACGCTATCATCTCTGATGAAAATGGATCCCAATAAAAATCATGGAATATGATTTTATCTTATTTCTATTTGTTGTTGTCCTTTGGAGTCATTTACAGATAGCTCATTATGACCTGACTGGATCTCATGCCAAACTCTCAGAAGACTTGTTTTTCCCTCAATTGCTTTTTGCTAATTTTGAAGATATATTTCTCATAATATTCCTTCTTTTACCTAGATAATATTTTCCACATAAGTTTTTAGTCTAAATCGATGGTTCTTTTGCTGCCATCTCTCTCCTCTTGTTGAAGGAATGTTTGCTTGCTGATATTATATCTACATTCTTTTGGTCTCCTTTTGGTGATTATATTAAATCAGTTAAAATTCTAAAAATAATAGTGTCAATGTCTTGATTTTTGCCTATTTCTCATTTAAAAAAATAGCATCTTATTTATACAGGTTGGTTTGGGACTTCTGTAATTGCAGAAGTGTCTTTTCATTTTTATCCTTTTAATTTGATCGACTAAGTAAAAACTTTTTTTGCTTTTAAAATGATTGTATTGATTAGTAGGCGTTTTCTATATGTTAAAAATGGTCAATTTCAATTTTAAAAATGCTATTTAGTCCTTACCATGTCAAATATCTTCTGACTGTCTTCTTGAAGAGAAGGCATATGGGCATGTGGCTTGAGTAGTCCACAAGCATTTAGCCTCTCACTTTTCTTGATCCTGAACCAAAGCCATCAAAATCAAGGTTTATGTTTTTGCAACAGATGTTAGAACATATAACTGTGTGCTTCTTCATGATCATTTTGAGCCAGGCAGCTCTGATTTTAAGGGCTGCCTTTGACATATACTGACTCTGTTACCCTGGACAAGTCACTTATAACCTCTCAGTGCCCTGGGCAACTCTCTAAGACTTTAAATTAGGGAGCATGTGTCAGTTTGCATTTTGGGGGAATTCCCTATCAAAATAAAATCATAGATCTAATAAAAAACAATAATAACAAAAGGAAAGGATGACCAGTTGTCTCATGAAGTGATTTTTGTTTGTTTTTTTCATTGAGCTTAGCTCTGCCAACTACTCCGTTTTTCAGAGAAAAACCTGAGAACCATCCTTCCTTTTAGCTCTAATTTCTTAATGTCTTCTGTTTTGATTTATAGGGAGAATGTCAATAGATTGTGGTTAAATTTCTCTATTTTAGTATCAACTGGGCAATCATTGGACAACTATTGTAGATGGAGTACCAGCAATTTAGTTACTGTTTGCAGATAATCTAAGATCTCTAATTCTTTGCATACACTGTCTCCTTTCTACTCTTCTGTTGTTTGTTCTTCATTTTGAAGAGGATCAATGACATCACGGGGTGATGTCTTCACTTGTGGGTGAATTGGACTTAAGTGAAGAAGAGTTGCACCAAGTTGTCAGCCTCACTTTTTCTTCCAGAGTCATAGAAGTCCAGTAACAAAACAGAAGTCAGGACAACTGGTGATGGCCTGGGATGCAGTGGATGACCTTGGCATCTTCAATGCCTGACCAAGCTCTGATTACCCCAGAGCACCTGCTTCAGCTGCAGTCATGGCTGTTGGAAGAAATGGTTCTCATTGACCCATTCTTTAGGGGAGTCCTTCACATGCTTTGGGTAGATATCTCCCTAGAGTTTGAGGCCTGTCAGCTGCCCTCAACATGGTTTAGCCAGTCTACTGAAATGGTTTTACTGGAGTGTGGCTGCTACCCATGCTACGGCTTCTTGGAGCCACAGTTTGAGAATTGGGTAAAGGTGGACAACAAAGGTGGATGAGCAGCCCTGGAAAGGGTTCAGCAAGCCCTCATACCAGAGGTGCTAGTCATCCTGAACCCACTACTCTTCTATCATCATTGTTAAAGCAGAAGGGAGCCTGAATGTTTTTATCACTTTGACAAATTCTTATAGTTAAAGGTTTGCCAAGGGGCAAAAAGAGCCTCTCAATACTTAACTATGCTGACACTGGGAAAACTATCACAGCCTAGCCCTGGGACAAGACTCAGATCCTTTCCAGCTTGGTAGAAGTTACTGGAACTTGTGCTCTGGTGGTATAGCCCTTTGACAACCCAGAGTCATCTCCAGGCACAGTGAGGCATTATACTAGTACTTTTTTAGATAGTGTCATGTGCAGAGATGGGATGTTCACACATAATCAGTAGGGCATTTCTATTATTTTTCAGGTAGTACATGTGGGTTTGCGCTGAGCTAGTTCTTCTTATGGTCAATGTTACCAGTGATTATTGTGTAAGTCACAAAGGCAGTCTGTAAGGGGATGAGATCTGTGACCTTGGCCTCTTTAGTTATTTTTGGTCTAGATTTGTGATTGAATTGGTATAAAGACTTCCTGGTTAAGGAAACGCCTTCCATCAGTGCAGATTAGTAACTACTCTTCAACTAAATCTCAGAGTTGTCTGGGGTATTCAGAGGTTAATGACTTGTTCTGGGTCATTGGGCTAATAATATGTGTCAGAGGTGGGGCCCTGAATCTAGCTTCTCCTGAATCTGAGGCCAACCCTTCCATTACCCACACTGCTTCTCTTAATACTGTTTTTAAAACATAGAAAAGAGGAGTTCTGAGAAATTGCCTATATTTAGCATTCTGCAAATGCTGATTATGGAGAAAAATGTTTATTTACCCTCATTAATGGTTAATTTTGCATAGATCACGTAATTCTTATGTGAAAAAAATGTCTTGCCCTTCAAACATCCACCTTACATTGTTATTAATCCAGTCTTGATTTGAGGGACTTAATTGAAATCAGCTGAGGCAGAGTGACATCACCATAGGTCTTAGTATAAAAAGGGCATTTTAAAAAAAAAAAAGGAAATCAGGTGCTATGATCAGGTCAGCAAGAAAGGTTTCCTTTACTAGAACCACAGAAGTAAGATTTTACTTCAGGAGGAAGGTTGCTTGAAGAAAGGATAGGATGTTGTCATTCTAAAACCCAACAAAAAATATATTTGGCACTTAAAATCTTTGTACATAAAATAGAAAAATAGAGGAGCAATATGAAGATATAATTGGCAATGAGACTGCTTAAAAATAGCTGTGAATAAAAAGAGCTCAGAGTAAAATTACTATGAATCTGATAGGCTATTTTCTTGGTTTCACATTTTATGTTGTTATTTATTGTTGATTAAATGACATCTACTGAGTTCCTCTTCAGGACTTTATAGCACAGAAGTAATTCTGGGTTCTTGAAGGCTCTGCCATTAGAGTCATCTAGATAGAAAGATTTGACTACAGGCCCAGTGACAGACTCTCTGCCTGTCATCTGAGGACCAGCCTAACTAGTTGTGGAGAGGCTCATCACCAAGTAGAGGACAGGGGGATGCTTTTTTTTGTGGCCACAGCAACTCTCAAAGACCATCTACCAGATTGCTCCATCAGTTCTCTTACCAAGAAAATCACAGATTTTTGACATATAAGTTAATTAACTACTTTTTGGGTTTTTTTCTTCAGCTGATATTTATTGAGCATTTACTTTGTATAAGGTAATTTATTAGGTGCTCTGGGAGTTGCAAAGATAAGCAAAACGTGGTCCTTACCCTAAAATGTTTCACAATCTAATAGCACAAACAGTCTAATAGCACAAACTATAATATGAAATAGAATGTAGCAAATGCCATAATAGAAATATAAATAAAGTGTTATAGTATTTGAAAGGAAGGGGAGAAGACTTCTAGCGAGAAAGGTGCAGGGATCATAGAAGGCTTCATAAAGGAGGTGGAAATTAAGCTATATTTTCTCAGATACCATAGAATTTAATGAGATGAAAATTGGAGCTGGAAAAAGGGTGTTCCAGTTAGAGGGACCTGCATGAAGAAAGGCACAGAGTGGGAAGACTTGGGTCATATTTAGGTAATAATCGTAATTATCCTTATAATAGTTCACATTGATAAAGTGCTTAAACTTTACCAATTACTATTGGAACATACGGGGAATGACATGTCAGCTGCAACATGGAGGCTGGGAAGATAGATGTGGGCCAAATTATGGAGGATATTTAATGCCAGTCTAAAGATTTGGTTAAGTTATGGGGAGCTACTGAAGACATTTGAGCCAAGAGGGTGACAAGATCACAGCTGTGGTTTATGAAGAGTGATAACAGGTTATAGCAGGAATTCTCATCTTTTTATGTGTGTGTCATGGACCTCTTTAACAATCTGATAAAGCCTCTGGACCCCTTCTCAAAATTGTATTTTAAAATATGTAAAATAAAATACATATGATTACAAAACAACACTAATTATATTGAAATACAGTTATCAAAAATGTTTTAAAAAAACCAAATTGATGGACTCTGGGATGGTGGAGGATGCACTGGAAAATGGGAGAAGTCAAAGACTAATGTAATCATCTGTGAAAGAAATAAGGGACACCTGAACTCCAGTGTGTAACAGTGGTAATCCTAGGATCATAGACAGTTTAAAGGATTTTAGAGGTCACCTTGTTCATTCTCCTCTTTTTACAGATGAGGAAACTGAGTCCCAGGGAGATTAAGTCAGTTAGTTGACAAACATTTATTAAGCACTTACTACGTGCCAGACACTTTGCTCAGCAGAGAGAATACAAAGTATGGCAAAAACATGGTCCCTATCTTTAAGGAGTTAATAGTCTAATGGAGAAAGCCACATGCAGATAACAATGTATACACAAGATCTATGCATATACAGTGTACATATGTATAGACACATGTATTGTATAGACACATGCGCACATGTGTTTATATATACACGCATATATCTTATGTGTACATAGTTATTTACATGTGGCCTCCCCCATTAGACTGTGAAAGCACTAGAATTAAGAGGATCGGGAGATTCTTCCTGTAAAAGAAGGGATTTTAGTTGAGAAGTCAGGGAAATTAGTAGGCCCAGTTGAGGGAATAGAGCCTTCCAGGAATGGAAGGCCCCCATGGGGGACAGCCAGAGAAAATGCTCAGAGTATTTGAAAGATTTAAGGGTAGGTCTTCAGGGCAAAGTAAGCACAGATCTTTTTTTTCTTTCAAACATTAGTTTACCTGTAAAATTGTAAAGTAGTATCCCTAAACCAAGGGATTTTATTGCATCTATGATTTAGGAAAAAACAAACAAACAAACAAACAAACATCAATCAACTTTGTTCCCAATTCTGTGACTAACTTCATTTAAACAGAAACTGTAAATGAGATTTTCATAAATTATTATATAGAAATTCCTCAAACTTGTTTTTATCTGGAGTTCATTTCACCAAGGGAGCTTGGTATTTGGAATACTCTTTTACACAGTAGTTGATGTAAAATATATGTTAAAATTCCAAGTGGGGCTAGGTCATTTAGGGATTTGGGATCCCAATAATTTAATACCTGAAGATTTGACTGAAAATTTTTAGTCTAAAAGTAACCACTTTTAACATGACCCTTCTGTCCTGTGGTTATTGATTGTTTCTGCTTCCAGATGTATCCTGAGGTTTATATTCTATCCCTTCAAGGTGCCCTTATGAAAGATGACACTTGCCTTTTCCTATGTCCTGTGACACGGAATTGAATATGTAAAGTTGACTACAAGGTCATTCTTTTGGGCACCACCATCCGATAGATAGAAACTTCCTTTTAACAAGTACCTCATAAATCTCCACTATAAATTATTTGAGGAGAGCATGGAATAGGGCAAAGAGCCAGCCTAGGAAGAAGGAAGAACTGAGTGTAAGTCTCCCCTCTCTTTCTCCCTTTCTTCTCTCATCCTCTTTCCCTCTCTCTCTCTCTCTCCCTCTCCCTTCCTCTTCCTCACTCTCTCCCTCCTTCTCTCCCTTCCTTCCCCTGTTTCCTTCTTTCTCTTCTTCTTCCTATCTTCTCTCCCTTCCTTTTTGCCTCTCTCACTTTTCATTTCCCTCTTACCTCCCCCCACATCAGCCCTCTTCCCCATAGGAGCTGTATGACCTTGGGCAAGTCACTTAATAACTTAACATGTGAGTGCCCCATGCAACTCTCTAAAACTATAAATTGCTGAACAGTTACAGATCTACATTGGTAGAGGGAGTTTCCCTATTGGGATTTAAGCCAATGAAATCACAGGTCTAGATTACCAATCCCTCCCCCACCTTCCAAAAAAAGATATGGACCAATGTAGCATTCTGAAAGGCGAATTTGAATTTGCTTGGGGGATATAATACATTAGTAGAGTGATGCCGCCTATGGCTTTTCATCATCTCTTTGAGAGTTTTCAGTTATACAAGATGCTAATTTCTTGAGCATATGTTGAATGTCTTATTTTATTTTGCTTATGTCACAGCTGAGTTCTTAATGTGTTAAATAACCACTGACATTTTCTATTTCATGCAGCTGCTTTTTTGTATTTTTTTATGGAGGATTGCAATTTTAAAAACAAAGGCTTTTGTGTATTAGATTCAGGAACTGTTGCTTAATCATTGAGCAGGTTTATAAGGCAGAATCTCAAATTCTGAAAATAGGAGTTTACAATAGAAATTCAGATTCTTAAATATAGCCTGGTAGGGGAGGGCTAAGAGTGAATGGCGTCGTTACAGTTTGTTCCAGGAAAGGCGTTTTGGATGCAAGCCATCTCTTCTTATAAAGATGTCCTCTGGTTAGTTTTATCTGTTTCACTTAACCTTTTCCAGGTTGATTGCTAACATACAAATGCACAGTTAAATAAAAGGAATTTACATAATTATGCAACTTTTAAATTAATTGGAGACAAGTCAATTCTGTGCTGTCTGTGGTTTTTATTTGTATTCTAATAAAATACTGTACTGAAATTAGACCTTCCAATTTGAATTAGGCATTTAGGGAATTCTTGTTTGCTCACCATTTAGCTCAGGCAGCAGCCTCTAAGATACTCTGCACTGAATTTAAATCTGCCCCATACTCTCATGTATCAAAAAGGGATGAAAACACTTATAGAAACAGGACTGTTATGACATCAAATGAGATTGTACATATGAAAGCATTTTGTAAACACCAAGTACTATATAAATTGAAGCATTATTGGGTTTTTTAAATTATCTCTCCAATAGCCACTGTGGTATAGTGGATAGAGACAGAACTAGGTTACAGTTCTGCCTGTGACATGTTGGCTGTGTGACTCTGGGAAATCACTTAACTTCTCAGTGTTCTAGGCAGCTTTCTAAGCTTAGAGTGGTTAGAGAAGATACTGGCCCACATTGTAACAGGGAGTTTTTTTTTTCCCACTGGGAATTTCTTTATACCAATAAAATCAATAAAATCTCTCTCCCCTATTCTATCCAAAAGTCAAGTAGCTATCAGTTATAAGTAATGTCATCCCCTCCACTCCTGAAATTATTTTGTAAATTTATTTATTTATGTACACATTGTTTCCAGTAGAATGTAAACTACTTGAGGGCAAAGGATATTTTTGTTTTTATTTGTATTCCAGAATCTCTCACAGTGTCTTGATATCTGGTGAATGCATAAGAAATGCTTATTTCCTTTACACTGATTATCCCCATGCTTGGAGTGCTTGCCTTCCTGACTTCTACCTCTCAGAATCCCTGGCTTCTTTTAATACTCAGCTCAAATGCTGCTTCCTCCAGATAATTTCCCCCTGCCATCTTCCCAACTACTAGTGCCTTCCCTTCTAAGGTTACCTTCCATCATTTCCTCCACTGATATGTATACTTATGTGTGTGTGTATATATATGTGTGTGTGTGTGTGTGTGTGTGTGTATACACACACATATATATACACACACATACACATATATACAAATATACACACACACATATATACACACAAACTATATATACACACACATACATACATATATATAAGTAAAATATGTTGTCAGCTCCATTAAAATGTAAGTTCCTTGCTCTCTGTAAGATGATAAGTAGTTATCTATCTAAAACCATCAAGCATTACCTATAATGGGGATTAACTAGAAGCCTTTCTGATAAGATCAGGAGTGAAGCAAGGATGCCTATTGTCACTGCCATTATTCAATATTTTTCTGGAAAAACTAGCTATAGCAATGAGACAAGAAAAAGAAATTGAAGGAATTAGAATAAGCAATGAGGAAATAAAACTATCACTCTGCAGACAATATGATGGTATACTTAAAGAATCCTAGAGAATCAACTAAAAAACTAATTGAAATAACAGTTTCAGCAAAGTTTCAGGATATAAGATAAATCCACATAAGTCATCAGTGTTTCTGTATATTACCAACAAAGTCCAATAAGAAGAGACAGAAAGAGAAATTTCATTTAAAATAACTTCAGGCAATACAAAATACTTGGGAGTCTACCTGCCAATATAAACCCAGGAACTATATGAACACAATTACAACATATTTTTTACATAAATAAAGTCAGATACAAACAACTGGAGAAATATTAATTGCTCATGGGTAAGCTGAGGCAACATAACAAAAATGATAATTCTAACTAAATTAAATTTCTTATTCAGTGTCATACCAATCAAATTACCAAAAAAAATTTTTAGAGCTAGAAAAAATAGTAACAAAATTTATCTGGAAGAACAAAAGGTAAAAAATACCAAGGGAATCAGCAAACAAAAATGTGAAGGAAAGTGGCTTAACAGTACCAGATCTCAAACTACATTGTTGTTCAGTTGTTTTTCAGTCTGTCTGATTCTTTGTGACCCCATTTGGGGTTTTCTTGGCAGAGACACTGTAGTGGTCTGCCATTCCCTTCAAACTATATTACAAAGCAGTAATCATCAAAACAATCTGGTACTGGCTAAGAATTAGAGTGGTAGATCAGTGCAATAGATTAGGTACACAATACACAGGAGTAAATGCTCATAGTAATCTGGTGTTTGAAATACCCAAAGATCCAACATGTTGTAACAAGAAATCACTATTTGACAAAAATTGCTAGGAAAAGTAGAAAACAGTTTGTCATAAAATAGGTATAGACCAACATCTCACTGTATACCAAGATAAGATCAAAATGGGTACATGATTTAGACATAAAGAGTGATATCATAAGCAAATCAGGGGACCATAGAATATGGATAAGGGAAGAATTTATGACTTTGTGGGATGTGAAATGGATAATTTTGATTACATCAAATTGAAAAGGTTTTGTACAAACAAAATGAATGCAGCCAACATAAGAAGGAAATTGGGGAAAATTTTTACGGCAAGTTTTTCTGATAAAAACTTAATTTCTCATATAGAGAACTGAGTCAAATTTATAAGAAAATGAGTCATTTCCCAATTGATAAGGTCAAAGGACATGAATAGGCAGTTTTCAGAAGAAATCAAAGCTATCTATAGTCATGAAAAATGCTCTAAATCACTATTGATTAGAGAAATGGAAATTTAAACTACTCTGAGTTACTGCCTCACAGTAGCCTATATGATTGGCTAATATGACAGAAAAGGAAAATGGCAAATGTTGGATGGGATGTGGGAAAATAGGGACATCAATGCACTATTGGTGGAGTTGTGAACTTATCCAACCATTCTGGAGAGCAATTTGGAACTATGCACAAAGGACTATAAAACTGTGCATACCCTTTGACCCAGCAATGCCACTACTAGGTCTATATCCCAAAGAGATTTAAAAAAAAGGAAAAGGACCTATATGTGCAAAAATATTTAGAGCAGCTCTTTTTGTGGTGGCAAAGAATTGAAAATTGAGCGAATGCCTATCAATTTGGAAATGTATGAACAAGTTGCAGTATACGATTGAGATGGAAATCTACTGTGCTATAAGAAATAGTGAATAGAATGCTTTCAGAAAAACCTGAGAAGGCTTATGGCAACTGATATAGAGTGAAATGAGCAGAACCAGAAGAACATTGTATGTGATAATAGCAATAACGTACAATGATCAACTGTGCATGACTCAGTTATTCTCAGCAGTACAAAGATCTGAGACAATTCTGAAGGATTTATGATGAAAAATGCTATCTACATTCAGAGAAAGAACTGATGGAGTTTGAATGAAGAGTGAAACATACTCTTTTTTTTTTCTTTTTAGGCAATTGGGGTTAAGTGACTTGTCCAGGGTCACACAGCTAGTAAGTGTTAAGAATTTGGTCTGAGGTCAAATTTGAACTCAGGTCCTCCTGACTTCAGGGCCTGTGCTCTATCCACTGCGCCACCTAGCTGCCCCCTGAAACATACTCTTAAAACTTGTGGTTTTAAAATTCTTGTGGTTTGTGTTTTTTTTTTTTTTTTTCTGGTTGTTTTGCGGTTTTGGTTTTTTTTGCAATATGACTAATAAGGAAATGTTTTGCCTGATTGCACATGTATAATCTTTATCCAAATGCTTGCCTTCTCAAGGAGGAAGGAGAGGGGATTATGGAACTCAAAAATTTTTAAAAATGAATAACAAAATTTTGTGTTTACATGTAATTGAGAAAAAATTGAAACTGTAAGCTCTTTTAGGGCAGAAACTATTTCTTGCTTTTCTTTATATTCTTTGTACTTAGTGCTTAACATAGTATATGATATATAGCTAGTGCTTAATAGTTGCTTCTTCTTGTTATTGAATTAAATTGTCAATCAATCAATGATCACTTATTATTCTATTCTTAAAGATGACCTAGGGGCTTAGATTCTTAAAATCCAGCCATGGCTCATTCATGTTTAGACTCCTTAAGAGTCTGCCCAATATGACAGATGTTCTAATAAACCTTGTCTTTGGCTGGAAAAAAAAAAAGATGACGTAGGAAAGGATATGCTATAACCTTCCCTAATAGTTTACTTTAGTATTATTTAGAATGATAGAATTTTATCTCCAGAAGGGAATGCCAAAAGTCATCTAGTGTAACCCCTTTTTTCCTACAGATGTAGAAACCAAGATTGATTATTTACACAAAGTTATACAACTTGATTAGTGCCAGAACTGTAATAGGACCCCTAGGTCTAGTAACTTTCAGTCCACGGTGAATTCTTTGTCATGTAAATGATTAGATGAGAAAAAGTACTCAAAATGAGGTTACCTTTTTTAAAAATCCTAGAAATAGAATTATTACACAATAGTTACAACAAATAAAAGAGGTGGTTATTTTCTCTTAGAGACTGATCCTTAAGCATCTTTAACTTTATTGAAGTAATAACATGTCAGCTTTCACCTGAGTCTTTGTCTTTAGCCCATGTCCTAAAGGGGAGCTGCTCTTCATTCATCTATAGAGCGTAAAATTAACTCAGAGTTTTTACTAATTTTTGACCGATTGTCTCTACAGGTGAAGGGAGGGGTGCAATGATATTGCTGATTATTATGTGTCTAGATTTGTATTCCCAGGCTCTCTATCTAGCACCTTTTTATAAACATTTTGTTTAACTTAGAGAGGAAAACAAATAGTTATTCTTGGCAGTGTTCATAAAGCAAAAGTCAGACACAGCAGGGGACAACTCAGAGGTTATACTGACCTGAAACAGGAACTGTATAGAGGGTATCCAGCATTGAACTTTAACACTGTTCAAAATCCAGGTCTTCCTTGCTTGTTATTCAAAGCAAACATTGCAGACCTTAGCTGGAGTTCAGGAAAACAGTAAAATGAGATATCGCTTATGTCTGTGGACCTGAAGTACTTGCTTTTACTTTTAGATTGACATTCAGTTTGCCCTCGCTTTTTGATTTCAAGATAGAGGCAGCTAGATGGTAAAATTGTGCTGGACCAGAAGTGAAGAAGACCTGAGTCAAAATAGGCCTCAGACACATAATAGCTATGTGACCCTGGGCAAGTCACTGGGTGTTTGTGTGCCTCACCTTCTTCATCTGAAAAATGGACATAATAATAGCACCTACCTCCCAGGGTTAGTGTGAGGATAAAATGAGATATTTGAAAAGCACTTTTTATTCCTTAAGGTGCTATATAAGTGCAAACTAATAATAAGAGTGGGGTAGCTAGGTGGAGCAGTGGATAGAGCATTATACTTGGAGTCAGGAAAACCTAAGTTCAAATGTGGCCTCAGATATTTATTAGCTGTGTGACCCTGAGCAAATCACTTAACCCAGTGTGCCTCAATTTTCTCATCTGTAAAATGAGCTGGAGAAAGAAATGGCAAACCACTCCACTATCCTTGCCAAGAAAAACCCAAATGGGGTCATGAAGAGTCAGAGAGAGGGCAGTAGATTTCAAGGACCACTGTAGCTTGATTCTAGTAGAGACCACAGGTAGAAATTTGTTCTCTATTTTCTCTGCATGACTCTGCCATATTGTTTTTTTTCCTTCCCTTAATAAATTAGCATAATCACGATTGGTGGAAATTGTGATTAGTGAGAACTGAAAAGGCCTATTATATGGTGGTCTAACTTTTTAACACAACTTGGAGCTGGAATACATACGACCTCCTAAGCTAAACAGGTGTAGACTTTTGTACTCAAATCAGCATTCATTTTACCATTAATCCTTTAGCAATTTTCCACTTTTCTATGAATTCTTAGGGTTGTTCTTTTCTTTTCTCTTTTTTTTGGAAGTTCACATGAGGTTTACAATATAATACAAATTTGGAATACAAATTCCTCAATGAGGCAGACAGGTCATCCAATATATGCACAATAAATTATTCTGGATGCTATGCAATGTCACTGAAAAATCTCTAGCAGAAACTGCAACAAGTAAAAATTTACATTGCAACCAATCTCTGCTTGTCTACCCTGCACATCTCTTGTCCATGCTCAGCCAGAAGTTCAGAAGAGAAGTCCAGAACGTACCAGAAACCTTTCTCACTTTCTTGCAAAATCTCAAGAGTCCTGGGAGATACCCTGGCTGTTCACCTGTCATCCTTCATTCTTGCCACATCAAGTAAAAATGATATGTGTAAAGTGTATAAATACAAGGAAAAGTAATGAGCTTTTCAGGGAAGGGTAGAATCCTTTATTCGTTCTTCTCTTTCTAAATCTGAATTCATTTTTATAGTGCACGTCCCTCACTAATATCTTGAAAAGTCAGTTTGAATTTCATCCTAAAATTCTGTCCTTTATTCTTCATTGTTCTGCTTATTAAATTTTTCAAGAAAGAAGAAACCACTCTAGTAAAATGGTATTTTTCAGCAAATGAAATAAATATACATAAAGCTGTCTGTAAATCTTAAAGCACTATCTGAATATTGTCTATTATTAATTTACATTCATTCTGACTCATTAGGCATCCATAAATCAGATTATCACCAAAATAAACTCTAGTCTGTTCATTCAGCAAGCAGTTATTAAATACAGTTATTTCTACCATGACGCTTGTTTTAAAGACATGACTTTGTGCCAATATGATTAATATATTGGGGAACAGTTTGAGCATACCAAGAATTTCCAGTTTGCTTACATGTGATTTCCTCCTCAAGAAACAGTGAGAATACAGAAAACTGTACCACTTTGCAATAACTCACAAGCTGCAAGTCATCCTATGCTGCCTGTCCTAGACACCCTCTCATCTCTAGCTGTCAACTTTGCCAGTCTAGAGCCCCCTGGGCATTAGATCCAGGCCTGCAGGCTATACGGCAGCCTGTATGTAGTATTTAAGTATTTCTTAAGCATGATATATATATATAGATAGATAGATAGATAGATACATATATTTATTAGGTTCATATCTCTTTTTTTAATGCATCACTGATGAAGTTGTTAAGTCTTATTCACCTAATACCATTTCCTCCATAAGCCTGGGGGCCTTTATTGTGCAATTTTTGGGGGAATACATGTGTCACGTTTTAGTAGAACTAACTGGACTGTGCTAGGCACCGGACATACTGAGACAAAAACAAAACAGTCCCTGCCCTTAAGGGGCTTCCATTCTATTACAGTGGGAACACAGATAAGTAATTATAAAATATGTCTAAGGTAAATAAAATTATTGGTGAGTAGTGATTGTAAGCTCCTTCATAGCAAGGGGTGTCTTTTGTCTCTTTTTGTATTCCCAGTGCTTAGCACAGTGCCTGGCATGTACACCTATGTGTTATGTCCTTAATAGATATGTATTGTTTGATTGATAGTAGAGATAGTAGCAACTGGAAGGATGAGGATAGGCCTTATGTATGTACACTTGAGTTTAGCATTGAAGGAAGCTAGCGATTCTGCATGGTGGAAGTGAGGAAGGAAAGCAATCCAGGCCTGTTTAATGAGGCAACCTGTGCCAAAGCTCAAGATGTCATTTTGGAAGTTTAGTAAATGTGTCAAGTTTGACTGGGATGTAGAGTGCACAAAGGACAGTAATATACAAGAAGCCTGAAAATAAATATTGGAATCAGATTGTGAAGGTTTTTGAATGGCAAAGGGAGGAGTTTGTATTTTATCCTAAATAAGCTTTTTCACTGACACCCCCCACCCCAGCTACCTAGGAAAGCAGATGACCATGTTTTCAATAGTAAAATTCTACTAGTGTTGCTATATTGCAAAGGCATGGAATTCCAGTCTCTCAAAAACTAAAGATGAGTGTCACATAAAGAACAAAGGAAAGGTGCATGGTGGGAATGAGCACGCTACAACATATAACCAACAGGGGACTCTGAAGAGGAACCAGAATAAAAGATAATATCAAGAAATTGTGTGGCAGGAAGGGTCATGTGGCAAGAATGAAGGATGACAGGTGAACAGCCAGGGTACCTCCCAGGACTCTTGAGATTTTGCAAGAAAGTGAGAAAGGTTTCTGGTACGTTCTGGACTTCTCTTCCAAACTTCTGGCTGAGCATGGACAAGAGATGTACAGGATGGACAAGCAGAGATTGGTTGCAATGTGCATAATTAGAAGGAACACCTGAAAAATAAGACACAGATTCATTTGAGTATTTTATAAAACAAAAGTACTGTGGGATTTTTCTCCCTTTATGTTTTAGGTCATGGAGGTGGCATGGAATGATAGAATCAGGAAGACCTGTGTTCAAATTCTGTCTCTAATAATACTAACTAGCTTTGTAACATTGAACAAGTTACCTTACTGACAACTCTAGTGATTAAGTGGGCCGTCATGTGTATTGCAAAACATCTCCATGCTGATAAAATTGCATATATACAGAGCTTCCTTCCCTTCATATTTCTGACAGCTACTTTCATGTTCTTTGGGTTGTAATTCATTCAGTAGTATATGAAGGTGCAAAGTGTCCTGTGTTTTTTTCTCCCTTAGTTTTGATTGGCTTTGGATGGAATATATAAGGCTGTGAGCTGGAGAAAATAATAAAAATCATATTAGATCTATAAAGGCTGAAGAGGTAAATGAGCATAGTGCTACTTTATCTAAATAAAATGGGCTGCTGTGTTTGAAATGTTTCTCAAAACTCCACCTGAAGCTGCAAAATGGCTGCCTGTATGTTTTATTTAATACATTTCAGATAAAATATATCTTTAGTCTAAGCCCATATGTGAATGTAGTTTATATTCCAAATTTTTTGGCTGGAAAACAATAAGGAATTTAAGGAACATGCTAAGTAAACATAATTATGATGGTTGATTTCTTTTGGTGGGTAAAGGGTTCTGATTTCCTTCAAAAATCTATTCTTTAGGTTTTAAATGAACTAGACTCTATTCAAGAAAATGGCTTTTGGTTCTGGCTTCATGTTGTTGTTTCATAATTTTTCAATCATGCCCAACTCCTTGTGACCCCATATGGGGTTTTCTTTGAAAGGATACTGGAGTGGTTTGCTATTTCCTTCTCCAGCTTATTTTACAGATGAGGAAACTGAGGCAAATAGGGTTAAGTGACTTGCCCAGGGTCACATAGCTAGTAAGTGTCTGAGGTCACATTTGAACTCACGAAGATGAGTCTTCCTGACTCCAAGGCCAGTGCTCTATCCCCTTCTCCATCTGGCCACAATCAGCCAGGAAGAGATAGGACAATGAGTCCACATAACAGAGGGAATGTGATAAAGTAAAAAGAAGACTGACTGGATTTGGAGTCAGAGGACCTAAGTTCAAATTCTGACCAAGCCCCTTTAATATCTGTACAAATCTTAACCTCCTTATCTGTAAAGCAAGGGGGTTGACCTAAATGATGGTAGGCACAATGCTTGTTTTAAGTAGACAGAGTTAGTTTCCCTTTAAGAGGCCAGGGAAGCTGTCCTTGGGATTTGTTTGGCTTGGGGAACTAGAGATTCAAAGATTGGGTTGGTTGCTTCTTTTTCCCCTTCCTTCATATCTACTCCTACCCCAATTCAAAAGGCTCAGCCTCTTGGGAATTGGTACTCTGGAGGTTTTAGGGGAATTCCTACTGCCTTTCAGAAACTCTTTCCTGATCCAGTGGTTCTGATCCTTGTGGTAAACATAGAGGTGGAGGGGAGAAGCATTTGAATTTAAATTCAATTAAGAGTTATAACCTTTTTAATCTAATCCAAAAAGTTGTTTTATTGTATTTTATGGTGCACCAGTGCCTCATTAAGTGCTAACCATGGACTATATTGAGTTAGGCCCAATCCAGACCAACTTCTAAGGTCCCTTCAAGATCCATGTAGGATAGAGTCTGGAAGGTGCCATTGTTTTAGACAGGCAACTAGTTAAGACCAGGGAGGTCAGCTAAAGTAGAGAGAAGCAAGCATATAATCTAGGTCTTAGGAAAGCAGGGTACTGAGTCTCATAAGTCAGAGGGTTAGCAAGAGTTACACATTTGAGCAGGACTGATAGACATGCTATCAGATGCTCTCTAGCCTTTTTATACTGTGCACTGTACATATAGGTTCATAAATGATAATTGTATCTATAAAGAAGGCTATGGATAAAGCTTGCTCCTGATTGGAAGAGGGTAAGGAGGCTTCACTAGTTTGAATGATGTTGGTTTACTAATTTGTAGAATGTAGTTATTCTAGGAGGCCATCAGGGTGAAACAAAAGTAATTCATCTCTTGAAAGATGTGCTGCTGTGCTACAGTTTTTATTTTCTTTTGCTCCTATCAATAAGGGGATGGGGGGTGGCAAGGCTGTGGACCAGTTAGTTACCTCTCTGTGGCAGTGAGTTCATCGACCATCTTTAAGCCCCCCACCCTTCAAGCCTAAGACTGACTTTTTTTTATAAAATCATATGGTGTTAGACCTAGAAAGCACCATAGAGACATTTAGGGGCATTATGTCAGAGTTGCCAATTAGAGATAGGATAAATCCAGAAGATCTGCTGTGACAATTGGAATTTCTTTTCAAGACTCAGATCACCTTAAATGACTGGAGGATCTCCTCGGTGCATAGCCTGTAGCCTGAAGGGTGTCCTTCAGAAAGCTGTAGTCCTCATATCTACTTAGTTTCTAACCTGAAGCATTTGAAGCCCCTTAAAGTTTCAGGACTACTTTGATTTCTGGGTTGAAAAGTAGTTGGAGAATAACATAGCCCAATGGTAAAGGGTTTAAATTCAATCATCTTCTTTCTTCATGAGGTCTACTTGTTATAGAATTTTTCTTCTTTTGTCAGTGGAGTTGCGTGCTTTTTGGAGAGATGAGAAATGCAATATAAAGAGGGCATTCATTCATTTAACAAGTGTTTATTGAGTGCTTTCAGCTGTCCCAGGTGGGGCCTATAAGCTACAGGGCCATCAATCTTTTCACGAAATGTTGGTGACCCTAAGCTTTCTCCCCTCCCCCTGCCCCCAGCTTTCTAGGAAAAGGAAAATAAAGTAACTGGAATCATGCCCTTTCTCCAATTTATTATTTTTTAAAAGTTTTATTGATGCCATTTTTTAGACATTTCTCCCAGTACACTCCTCCACTGTAGAGCCTTCCCTTGTAAAATGAAAAGCAGTCAAGCAATACAGTGACACATTGACCATGTCTGATAGTGTGTTATGTTACACACATGTCCTCTCACCTCTCTGTTCAGCAAACCCATTTTAGTATTAAAGGCAAATCTTTGATAGGAGTTTGCCATCAAATCTGTTAGAGTTGGAAGACTTTCTAGAGGCTACTCCCTTAACCATTAATTTATACGTTATCATCTCCTCCCACGTGTTGGCTAGAATACCATGTAGCTATTTCACTAGCTAATCATGTTGGCAAGCTGAAAGATGGTACCTGGATAGAGTGCTAGGCCTGGAGTCAGGAAGACCTGAATTCAAATCCATCCTAAGACACTTACTAGGTACATGACCATGGGCAAGTCACTTAACCTCAGTTTGCTTCAGTTTCCTCATCTGTGAAATGGGAATAATAATAGGCCTTACCTCCCAGAGCTGAGGATAAAATGAGATAATAATTGTAAAGGCAAGTGCTTGGCACATATTAGGTTCTATATACATGCTTATTCCCTCCTTCCCCCTTCCCTCTAATTAATTAAATTAGCTGCACTCCAGTTAATTATCAAAGTCCACTGAGTTCTGTTTCATTGTGTAACTAACTCATGGTTATACTTAAAAAAAAAAAAAAAGCTAGTTTGATATCAATCCACTTCGTGTGTGTGTGTGTGTGTATGTATGTGTGTGTGTGTGTGTGTGTGTGTGTGTGTGTGTGTTTGGAATTCTCCCATGGAAAAGTAAAGGAAGGAAGCTGAGGGAGGATGGGCCGATTGCATCCTGTACCCTTTGCAGGGGAGTGGCCACAGCTGGCTGAGCTGAAGGGACATAACACAATTCTCTTTTTTACTTAGGATGCCTAAACACAGATAAGCTTTCATTTAAGCAGGGAAAGGTTGTCAGGGTTTTCTCCCAAGTGGGCAGAACTCTCCTGATCAGTTAGTATTTCACTAGCACCCTGTTTAAATGCTACATTACTGGACACTTTTCATAAGGGAAAGAGAAGCAGCAGGAGCGTCTGAGAAGCAGATAGAGGAAAGGATCAGCTTTGAATTACTTCTCTCGCTCTGCATAGAACTATCTCTCCTGGGACATAACTCAAGGGATCACTCCCTTGAATGTTGTGAAGATAGGCCCATTGTTTAGCAAAAGAGAATGAATGCTCGGAGAATGGCTTATTTTTCTTATTTGCCGCTTCATGAATCTGGTCTGAAGTGATGGATGCACTTAGATCTAGAAAAGGCAGAACCCCTCTGGGATAACAGGAGGTAAGATTTCTCTGTGCAGTGACATATGCTCCATTCTTGCCAGGTTTGCTTTGTGATAAGCCAGGTATTAGGGGTTATTTACAGTTCTTTCTGTCATCCTTTCTGCAGTGTGCTTGCAAATGTTCCGTTCTCCCACAGCATGGCTAGGGAAAGTGAATAGTACTGTGCCTTAATCTCTCAACAGAGTAGATTCTGGCTAGACTTTCAGCAAGTCAAAGTTTTTCAAATATGTGTCCCAGCCTATCATTGCAAATCTCTGCAGTAGCTATGTTGTGTAAAGGGGATCATCTGAATAAGAATGTAAAAGGATGCTGTCTTTCTTCCTGACTGCTGTAGTAAATGGTATTGGATTAAGAATCTGAATAGACTTCATGACTACATACACTTGGAATCATCAGTGATGTTTTTGATGAATTGGGAAGCTTTATTCTCAGAACATTTTACCAATGATATAAAAATACAAAGCGTTTCTACCTAAAGCTCAAGTAGACAGATATGCATAGTGAAACATTCTAGGCATTGGTCTTCTGATTTGAGAGAAGAATCAATTCAAAAAATTTTAGTTTAAGAACAGAAACCTAAATACTGAAAGAGTTGGAATAATGTGTAGACCATAAACTTTAATAGGGGGTCTAGGGAATGGACCTGTGTGGCAAAGTGAATAGAGCACTGGACCTGAAGTCAGCAAGGCCTGAGATGAAGAACGACTTCAGACACTCACTAGCCTGGGCAAGTCACTTGATCGCTTTCTGCCTCAACTTCCTCATCTGTAAAATGGGAGTAATAACAGCATCTACCTCCTAAAGTTGTGAAGATCAAATGATCTATTTGTGAAACACTTTGCAAACCTAAAAACAACACACAAATGCTAATGCTACTGCTGCTGCTGATAATGATAACGATAGTGATGTCATTAATATAGGGAATTCCCAGGTGAGGAAACTGCTTCTACCATACTTGTGCCTCCTCTGCAACTTTATCGAATCTCTGAGAAAGAGCACTGACAGGATTAGTAACTTGCCTAGGGACACACGCTGTTAGTGAATGTGTCAGAGGTGGACCTTGAGCTCTGGTCTACTTCTGCAGGGGCTCACTAGTCCTTAGTTCCTACAAAAATACACAGTTTCTGCCTAATATAGACAGACATAGTGAAACACATTCTAAGTGCTATTATTTTGACTTGATGAGAGAGTTGATTTCTTTCATTTTAAACTTAAGAACAGAACCCCGAACTTAATGGAGTGGGGTGACTTGTAGACCATACAAACTTTAAGAGAGGACATTTAAAATCGGTGATAGATTTTATTATTTTCCTCTCCTAGAGATCCCAGTTATTTGATGGTTTAGTATCTGATTAGGTTTGTTAAAAATATAAATAAAATATATGTCCTTAAAATACTTGTGGATAGCCAATCCTTTTGACAATTTAAGGACATCGTTTTAATGATGGTTTTAAAGATTCTGAGGTACAAGACTCAGGAGTAATTTGGAAGTAAGGATGGTTCTAGGGCAGGCCCTAACCTTTAGCTTCTGGGGAAAAAAGCATTGTTTTCTCATTAAAATTCTTAACTATCTTCTGGCAATGTCCATATTACAATATCTAGGAACAACACAAAATTTTAAAGGTTAGATTTAATAACAAATAAATGATAATTAATTTGTTTCAGGTGAACAGTCAAATAAGTCAGCCTAAGAAATATTGAAATTGGCTCCAAGGAGCACTTAACAGTAATTGTAGATTGATACCAGATGTGTTGGAGTGACTGACTATTGGGTCATCAGGGAAGTGAGTGAAGTCTAAATAGGGTATGGACAGGAATAAGGGATTCCTCACAGAACAAAAGGGCATGGGGTCAAGGGAGTAGTAGTGATTATAAATCATAAAAATAAGCTCAGGAAAAGTAAGGAAATACAGAGGATAATTTTAGTATCCAAGATTTTGGAGCAAATATATTTCTGGGTGAGTTCTTAACTGTACTAGTTGCTGGTAGGTGGATGGAATGGAGGCAGAGGTCAAGAAACTATTTAGGGTATTAGGTCACTAAAATTTATGTTTAAGGTGAAGAGAATGATGGCAGGGGTGGAAAAGAAAGGAAAAAGACTAAGCCAGGTACTAAAGAAATTCAGGCAATAGAGCCAGAAGGTGGAGAAATGTTCTGAAGGACACTATACAACAATTAGGAAGGTAGGAATAGGGTGGAAATTTTTTGTGGTCTGAACTTCAGAGGAAAGGATGAGATTTTTCAGTACTATGTTAAATCATTAAGAATAGGGACTGTTTTCTCTTTTGTAGTTTAAGCCTGATGCCTTGCATATAGTAGGCACTTAATAGATATTTATTAGATTGAATTACCAATTTGAAAGTTTTGCCTTCATCTCCAAATAAAGCAAGCCTTTAATAGATCCCAATCCTAACTCCCAGGGATAACTTAATGAAAAGAACTAACAAAATACACATTCCTATATTGTATGTTATATGTCATAATTACGTAATTAAATAAAGCTCATTACCCATTCAAGCACATGGAAGCCCTTCTTGAGAAGGGCTATGTAAGAGTAACATTAACCTTCCCAAAGGATTGGAAAATAATCTAGGAACTTCACCCAATATTGAAAATTGAGCCTGTTTACAGAGTGTATTTAGCAGTGTTTACTTGTTGCTAACTGTGAAAAGGGAAATAATGGAAAGTATTTAATTAAAATCTCATTGTAGGTCTTTGGCACTTTTCATAGTGCTAGTTGCTAAGGAATCTACCGTTGATTGTATGTCCCTAGGGGCTTGGTTTTGTAACTTAGGGGAATGGGTAGCACCTTTCTAAGTAAGCCATGACCCCTTATGGAGCCCCTGGTTAAATGATGACTCAGGTAAGTTTGACCTCTGTTGAACCCATTATGTCATATAAATACTTTTAGTGACCTGTTCAAAAATTCTGCAGCATTAACCTTATTTACCCTGTAAGCTCCCAGCTGGTTTATAGCAAAACAGGTTGTCATATGTGTTACATGTCTAAAAACTTAATAAAGATACTGGGCCATTTGGTGAATAAAAGAAAGCAGAGTGTTAAAAAATCAAATTAACAATTTAAAAAAAAATTCAGACTAACAGCAAAATTGAAGAAAATGACATATATTATACACACATTATATATATACATATATATGTATATGTGTATTTAAAGGGATAACAAAGAAATGAAATTAGGAAATCAAGGTATTTGGACATTTAAAAAAAAGCAAAACAATGGTCCCAGTGGGGAACGAGTAGATTAGTTGTTGTGTTTGTGATTGTCATCATTAAGATTTTTTTTTTAGGCAATTGGGGTTAAGTGACTTGCCCAGGGTCACACAGCTAGTAAGTGTCAAGTGTTTGGTCTGAGGCCAGATTTGAACCTAGGTCCTCCTGACTTCAGGGCTGGTGCTCTATCCACTGCACCACCTAACTGTCCCCCATCATTAAGATTTTAAGTGACTCTGTACTAAGAGTTATGCAGAGAAGAATCATACAGGTTTATGTTTCAAGTAAGACAATGCATATTTAGAACAATATATATGAAGGTATACTAGAAGCAGTCTTAGAGTCTGGAAGTCCTAAGCAAGTCACCTAACCTTTCAATGCCCAAAGCAGTGCCCTACAACAATCAAATCATAGGTCCAATATTCAAAATATTAATAATAACAGTAAAACTCATATAGATGGTTAAAGAGGTTAAGGATACCAATTGTATAAAAAGTGTTATGTTCAAGATAAGGGTAAAAGGTTCTTAGATCTGACAAATTTTGATTTAAATTCAGAAAAAAAAAGAGTTGAGGAAAATCATTTTTTTTTGTATTACTTCAGGAAAATTTCATGAAGAAGACAGAATTCTTGGAGTTAAAGGAAGGAAGGCCAGGGGCAGATGGACAGGTGGAAAAAGGAAAAGTTTGTGGTAACTTACAGTGGGCATTCCAGGAATATGGTATAACTTGGAAGAAGGTTTAAAGGAGGATGGTCAGACAAAGAGGGTGTTGGAATTGTTTCATGGCCGTCTCCGGGCTGTCAAAGTAATTTCCCTTAAATGCTAATCACCCATGTGACTCCCCTACTCAACCAATTCGAGGGCTTCCTGTTGTGTCTAGGACAAAATATAAACTCTTCTGTTTAGCTTTGAAGGCCTGGCCCCAAACTGTCTTTTAGCCTCATTGGAGATTCTGATGACTGTGCGGCTTGTTGGGTAGCCCCAGAGCTAGAAGGCTTGTTTTGGGCCTGGAATATCTTGACTTGTAGAACATTTTGCTTTGTTAATCACTTCCATGACTGCAATTTTGGTTTTCCTAACATATTGGACCTGTATTTCTTCAAATTTTTCTTTAGCCTAAGTTACTGACATCTCCTCCCTCCTCCTTTTCCCCACCTTTTTTTCTTCAAATGAAAGTTTCCTTTACCCTTTGGCCACAGAGAGAAGTATGTTCTGTAAAGTCAGAACTAATGGGTGGAAGAGGTTTGAAGAATCACAGAATTTTAGAGTATTTCTTCCTAAAGGCATCATTTTGGGTCTTGAGTAATGCTTCTTGGTAAACTACAACCTCTGGCAATACTCGACCCTTTAAATACACTTTCAATGCATATTTTTCTGGAAATATATGCCTCATTATGAATGCTACTTTAAAAATTCTGTTTGCCTGAAGGGAAAACATAGAAGGGAGAAAACAAGCAAAGCAAGAGAAAAAAATTATGAGATAGCACTAATGTGTGTGTCCGAAGGATCCTGGAAATTTTTAAGCTAAAGTTGTGTAAAAGGAATGCAATCAATGCCAGCTCCTTTATTGCTAATCTAGAATTAGGCCCAATGCAGGTGCTCTGTTTTGCTCTCCCAATATATTCTATTATATATATTTAGCCTTGGTAAGTATAATGTGGGCTCCTGGTTTTTGTAATTCTGTGCAAGTAATATTTTTTTTCAATTGGAAGAATTTATCAATAGATTTCTTCTGAGACATTATTCTATACCAGGGGGAAATGTCTATTTAGCAAGAAAAAAAAATGTCCTGAAAAAGACTCTCTTCTGGCTATGACTATCTATGATTATGATTTTTAACCAGTGGATATCTCGTCTGGGAAAGACTGGAACACAGTGTTCTCTGTTTTTATTATGAAATCCTTTTGTTAGCTAAGATAGGACTTGTTTAAGAAAAATGTGCTTAAATTTTGCCTGAAATTAGTCATATGATAAAGTAGGCAAGGTTTCACATAGTTTGCCTAATCCTGGCTTCAGTACCTTCTCTATTCTAAGTCAATCTGGCAGTATGTTTTCTAGAAATGGGGGAAAAAAGATGTCCAAATACCTAGGCCCTCTACAGGTAGCTTTGACTGCTGCGTGTCCGATGCTTAAGGTAAAATTAGCACCCAAAGCGTGGAACTTGCAAAGAGGCAAAGTCAGGCTTGATATAAGGAAAAAGTTAATGGTTTGGACAAAGTAGGTTTCCCCATTTTTGGAGGTCTTCAAACAAAAATATGTTGTAGAGAAGATGCTTTTTTAGATCTGGGTTCAAGTAGATGGCTATTGTAGGCCATCCAACTACGAAATCATACTCTGGTGTGTGTGTGTGTAGTACTGAGAGGAGACAGAATTTGGGGAGACTTTTTAAAATCATTACGCTTGAGTTATGTAATTTTAACATCCTGAATACTTTCATACTTTTTTTTTAAGCAAAAGAATCCAGTAGTCCTAACTCTTTATCTTAACAATCCTATAGAATTTTTAGTCCTTTTTTGCCGCTGAAGAAGTGCCAACTCAGATAAAGAAATGAGTTTCCACTAACACTGGGCACACGTTTTATGACTTTTAACATCAGAACCTACTATGCTCATCTCCTCAAATACTTACTTGTTTACCATGCCTTACACTCATCTATTGAAACCAGAAGATGAGGGAAAGGAGACATTGAGTAGACACAAGGGAGAATATATACCGAGATGTTCAGGGCCACAGCAGTCCTGTGGAAGTCTAGCTCCTTTTAGGGATACCATGAGGTTGGGAGGAAAAAGGGGAGCAGGAGCAGGTAGAGGAGAAAGGTACCTGATGCCATGTGTGGCCATGAGTACACAGGTGCAGTTGGCAATCCTGCTTCTAGGGTTGTGCTTAAGTTGCTGAGCCCAGTGGCTTTTAAGTCATGTGCTTTGTAATAGGAAGGTACCTATTTCTCAGCTGTTCTTGAGGCTCAGAGGAGCTTATCTGAAAAATAATATCCTTGCCACTCCCCTATCACCATATTATTGAAAAAGAGCTGTGTATGCTGTGGAATATAACCAAAAACTATTTCTACACACCCAAAGTGAGTCTGAGTTTTATTTAATTATTCAATAGATAGGAACCATTTTTTGAAACCAACTTACTCATAAGAAGAAAGGTTTAAATTCACAAAATAATTGTATACTTTATCTTTTTCCTCTGGATAAGCAAGGGAGAGCTCAACAGAAGGAGAAAAAACTAAGAGTGAAATTTTGGGTACAACATATCCAGACACAGACAGAATATTAAAATTGATCAGTTATCTTTTGGGGTTTAGCCTTCCTTACCATCTTTCTATTTTCCACTATGCTTATTTTCTCTCTCATCCCACCCACATTTTTTTAAAAGATATGGTCTGTAAAATATTTTAGTTATTCCAACACTTCAAGGAGCTATAATTTTATTGGTGTTTAGTGTTTCCTCTTTCTCTAATACGGATTGTAACCTTGACTATGAGTTTTTTCAGAATAGGGACTAGTTTTTGTCTTTCTTTGTATCTCCAGAACTTACCATGGTGTCTGGAGCATAGCAATTACTTAATAAATGTTTCTTGACTATTGGGATTGAGATAAGATTGGTACTATTAGATTTGGGATAAGAATTAGACCTGTAATTTCATTTATAAAGGGAATTTCCAAATGAAGAGACTTCTACCAAGACAGGTCAATGCTTTTTTTTCCCTCTGTAGCCTATACTGTAATCTCAGAATGCTACTTAGAACATTGAGGTTAAATGACTTGCCCAGATCCACATGGCCAATAGTCAATAGTCAAGACTATTGACTATTCAATTCAGTAGATTCAATAAAGTTTTTTTGAGTTTTTCTTGATATGTTTTTTTGTTGCATCACCTACATTTGTTAGTTACATCCTACCCATATAACATGTTAACCAAGTCTGGCATTATATGCATTTCATATAAAACAGAAACAGAAACAAACATAAAAGTCTTAGCCCTTATGTAACTTACACCTTACTGGAAAAGCTTACATTTTTTAACTTGATTTTTTAACTTGTTTTCCTGAGGCGCCTTGGCATTTCCAAAGATTTTGTCATGTGTAGCCAGGTTGCTATCTCTCTGTCTGTCTTTCTGTCTGTCCCTCTCAGTCTCTTGGTCTCTCAGTCTCTCTCTTTTTCCATTTATATCTGGATATAGACAGACATCTATATCTATAGGTATATACACATGTATATATATAGAAACACATATATGCATTTGTGTATATACCTGTATGTGCATATATGCACACATGTGTTTACGTGAATGCAGTTTCATATGTCTATCTGTGTGTGTACAAATGCATGTGTATTCCATTGATGAGCTTATTAGCAAAGACTTCCAATGTGGTAGGCCATACTAGAGCATGGGTGTTTTTCAGGCCCTGCTTTGCCAAAGTCATGGCTGGGTTCATACCATAATAAGACACTGGAGTAGGATTTTAGTGAAAGTGAATCCGAGAGCATTTTTTTTCTAAGTTTGAGATTAGAACTAGACCTGTGATTTCACTGATACAGGGAATTTCCAAATGAGGAGACTTTTACCAGGACAGGTCAACACTTTTTTTTTCCCTGTAGCCTATACTATAATCTCAGAGAACTGCTTAGAGCATGGAGGTTAAATGACTTGCCCAGATCCACATGGCCAGTAAAGGTCAGAGGCAGGATTTGAACCTAGGTCTTCTTTGTTGTGAGGCCAGCTCTCTGTCCACTCATACCAAGGCAGCCTCAGTTTTTTTTTTTACAAGAGAAAGATTGTGTGGCACTGATAGTAGTTGTTTAGCCCTTATGTTCTTTGTCTCCTTCCCTCTTCTGCTTCTTTCACTGCCTGTGGCTGTCCTCCACATCTTAGTTTCACAATATAATGTAAAGAGCACTAGATCTGAAGTAAGAAGGTGTGAGTTTTACTCCCAACTCTGTTACTTGTGGGAGCTTGAACAAGTAGCCTTCTGTATTTCCTCATTGGTAAAATGGGATTAGATGAGGTAATTTGTGAGGTCCTTTCCAGCTTTCCAGTCTGTGACCTTTCTTGAGGTGAGAGTTGGGTTTTGTGTGAATGCAGAGAGCATAGGTGCTAGAAGACAGAGTTGGGATGAATGTGGAATCCCATGCAGGAGAAGACCTGGGTTCAGATATTGTCTCTGATGCTCACAAGGCATGAAACCTCCTGAATCTGTTTCCTCATCTGTTGAAATCAGAAGCTGGAGGGAGACACTAGGCATGTTAAGGAGTTGGATTTGATGTCTTTTAAGGCCTCTCATTCTAAATTTATGATCATGTGTAAATTAATTAAGCCCTTCAATTTACAGATGGGAAAACTGAGGACACTGGATTTCCACAAATCAGAACACAGGATTTTTTTTTCCTAGAAGTTAAAAGAAAAAGAAAAATCTCAACCCCCAAACCATCTTGGTTGCCAATTTCAACCCAACTGTCAGGTTTTTATAAAGCTTTTCCACCTCTCTGCCTCCTACCCAGCAGCCAAAATATAAAAAGAGAGAAAAATAGCAAAAGGAGAGCGTTTGAGGGAAAAAACTTTTTTGTTACATTTATTTCCATATTTCTTATGTCTTTTTAGATAGCAATGACTTGTAACGTAGTGACCCTGTGTTTTATTCTGCACATTCTTTCATTTCATTAGGTATTTTTGTATGATTTTAAAAATCGTACTCCTTGGATGACTTTCACCAGAATTTGGGAGACTAACCAGATATCAATCACATTTTATGAAACTTTTTATACGTGTTCTTCCAGAGCTGTTGTAGGAACCCTTTTTTTTAATTCTAAAAATATAGTATGTGAGGAGTTGATAGAAGAGACTAGAAAAGTTAAAGGCAAAAAAACTGGAGGAGACAAAAAGCTTCTGCTCAAAGCCATATTTCCTGGGGGCACAGCCGTGTTCTTTATCATAAACTTGGACCTACCCTGCTTGTCTGGGTGTTCTTCTGCCTCTCTGTAGCTGTCCATGGCTCCCTACTGTGGCATCTTATTGATCAGCCCCTTCTCTCTTAATTGGCTCCTCCTGCCTCCCAGACTTGCCCAAGGTCACATAACTAGTAAATGTCAGAGGGAGGATTTCACCCCAGGTCTTCTGATTCCAGAGGGGGCTCTTTCCACTGTCCCGTGTTTCCTTCTATCAATATATCCACCATTTGGGATTTTAAAAGGCCATACCAATACCCTCTAGAACTGGTTATTTTCTTTAGAAATTTCACATCTACAATTCATGACATCCAAATGGCAGGAGTACCTTATTATTTGGATGATTTTAACCTTCCTCAGATCTATCATGATGAGCACAGTCTTTTTCATAGAAAAAGCCCATAAGTTTTTATGAGAATGTAATTATTTGTCAACTTATTGGTGATGACAGTGGGATAAACTTCAGTGTAAATGGAGCAAGAGCTAAACACATGAGGTGAAGTGTACTTTTTATCATCTCTATTGTTGTTGTCTTAATGTTTAACTTTGCTGCTTATTTTCTTGTGTCAAATTAAAGCTTGTTCAGAGCCCTTTCTTGGCACCTGAAGAGACGTTGTGGGGTTATGGAAAGAAAATGAGGACTGGTGAGGGGGAAAAAACCCCAACAAAGATTTATACTAATTTTACAAATGAGGAAACCAAAGCTTAGATTAAGTCATTGACCCTCCCCAACAAAGTTTGGGGTCATGGTCTTTAAGATCTTCCACAAACAGGCAGGAATTTAGCCTAGTCCTAGGGGCTGCTGTCAAATGAATTAAGGCCAAACAGCTATATGTCCTGGGGACCAGAAAAGAGCAACCAGTTTGGAGTCAGAGGACTTGTATTCAAATTTTACATCTGCCGCTATCTGTGTAAGGTTGGACAAGTTATTTAATCTCTTTGGGCCTCAGTTTCACCATTTATGAAATAAAGAGGACTTCAGAGGCAGTTAGGTAGGGCAGTAAATAGTACTGAACCAGGAATCAGGAGAATGTGAGTTCATATCATCCTCAGCATTTATTAGCTGTGTGACCCTAGGCAAGTCACTTCTCCTGTGCTAACTAATTTTCTTGATCTGCAAAATGGAAATAATAATAGCATCAACCCCCCCCCAGAGTTCTTATTAAAATCAAATGAGTTAATATTGTAAAGTCCTTTGAAAACTCAAAGGGTTATATAAATGTCAACGATTCTAAGATCCCTTCCCTCTGAAGCTGTGATCCTATTATTGTAAGAGCTCTGCTGCTGCTAACTGGGCACAATGTTACATGTAACACATGTCTCACGGGATTGCTCTGAAGATATACACACATAAATACACATATATATTATATATACACATATGTATATACAAATATATATGTAAACACATATGTATACACATGTGTCTATATAGACACACAAAAACATATATACAATTTTTTCCAGAAGAAAACTCCCTCTACCAATGCAGATCAACAATTGTTCAGTGACTTAAAGTCTGAGAAGTAGGAGAATACGTGACTTACCTAGGCTCAAACAGCTATCATGTATCACATCACAGGCAGGATTTGAACCTAACTAAGTCTTCCTGACTGTGAGCTTGTCTCTCCACTGTGTTCCATTGCCTCTCAGTATATTCCTGGTAAAACTATAAAATCCTATATAAATGCCAGTTCTGAAATTGCCTTTTCTTACTTTACCCCCAGCCCCTGCAAAGCTCTCTTATCAACTCTTCTAACAGCTGTAGTCAGTATTCCTTAACTTACTTGCATACCTTATCATTAAGGTACAATTGCAACTTATTTTGGTTAAACATCTACAAAACCAGCAGCTTTCCCCACCCCTGCTACAGCTAATAAGGAGCCCCTGGATTTTTTTTTTTTTAACAAGGAGGTGATACATTTTGGAAGCTCACTTTGATAGCTAATTGGAAGTTGGATTGGAATGGGGAGAGCCTTAAGGCAGGGAGACCAACCCGCAGGCTATTGCAACAGCTCAGGCATGAAGTGAAAAGGATCTGCACCAAGGTGGTAAAAGTGTCAGAGCAGACAAGGGGACATATCTGAGAGATGTTATGGAGGTAAAATCGACTAGACTTGGCAACAAATTGGATGTGGGGGGGAGTGAGAGAGAGAGAGGTGTTAGGGATGACATGTAGGTTGTGAACCTAGGGACTGGGAGGATGATGATAACCCCAACAGTAATAGGGAAATTAGGAAAGGGGAAGGGTTTGGGGGGAAAGATGAGTTCAGTTTTTGACACGTTGAGTTTCCAAAGAATTCTATGCCACATCCAATTTGAGATGTCCAATAGGCTGTTGAAAATGTTGGACTAGAGGTGAGGAGAGAGATTAGGGCTAGATAAGTAGATCTGAGAATCATCAGCATAGAGAAGATAATTGAATACATGAGAGCCCAACTGAAATAGTATAGAGAGAGAAAAGAAGAGGGCTTAGGATGGAGCTTTAGGGGACACCTATGGTTAACAAGCATGACTTGGATGAAGAATCAATGAAGGAGACTGAGAAGGAGCAGTCGAATGGTGGGAGACAGTGGCGTCTCAAAAACTTAGAGGAAAAGAAAGTGATTGACGGTATCAAAAGCTGCAGAGAGATCAAGGATGAAGATTGAGAAAAGGTTTGGCCTTTCAGAGTTATCTGGTAACTTTGGAGAGAGCAGTTGAATGATGATGTCTGAAGCCAGACTGTAGAGAGTTAAGGAGAGGAAAAGAAGTGAAGAAACTAATTGTAGATGGCCTTCTCAAGGGTGTTAACCACTAAAGGGAGGAGAAATATAGGAAAATACTGTGGGAACTGATGGATCAAGTGAACATTTTTTTTCAGGATGGGTAAGATATTGGCTTATGTTGATCAGGGAAACAACCAGTAAAGTGCAGTCAAGGAGAGATTGAAAAATAGTAAAAGAGACCTATAATAGCTTAAAGCCGCACTAAGATTTGGGGGCCACTCTGTATGAATGGAACAATCTGTTGGAGAAGTCTTTGATGGAAAGGGATCAGTTACGCATGGACAGGGGTTTGCCTTGGTAGGTAAAAGGGCCACCTTTACATGTGAGACAAGGGTGAAGGAGAAGGAGGAAATGGTGGTGGAAGACAACTGAGTGCTATGAGATGAAGATGAAGGGAGAAGACGGACCACTTGGTGAATGGCTTCAGTTTTTGTTTTTGTTTTTTTTTCCCAGCAAAATATGAGGCAAGGTTCTCAGATGAGAAGTCAGTGAGAGTGAGTTATGGGACATTTGAGAAAGAAAGAAAGGGTGTGGAAAAGCCACTGTGGTGAGTAGGATAGTGAATTGATTAGGTAGATATAAAAGCATTACCTTGCTGCTGTAAGAGCCCGTTTGAAAAAATGTAGCATAAATTTCTCGTGGATCCAGTTAGCAGTTTCATGATCAATAATAGTATTCTTTCCTCTGTTGTTTTTTTCTTTCTTCCTTTCTCTCTCCTCCACCCTCAAAACTGCATCAGACTTTAAGATAGGAAAAGAAGGGCTGAACATAATTCTAGCTGAAAAGATGTTTTTGCATTTGGTTTTCCTAGATGAGAATTCTCCAGCCAACTTTTGGGATTCCAAGAACCGAGGTGTGACTGGGACACAAAAAGGACAAATTGTATGGAGAATTGAACCTGGGCCCTATTTTATGGAACGTAAGTAAATGCAGGGTGACTGCTAAGTGTTATATGAAGATGCAGAAATCTATGGCTGATCGGATGATTTTTTTTTGCTGTATTTTCTGATGAATGCTCTTTAGTACCATTTAAATATGCTTAATATGTTTATGACAGTTATCTAAATAGTATATTAGCTGTTAAATAATACAGACTTTTAAGAAACATATGCAATTATCTCTCAATTTTGTGTGCTAACTTAAAGTCATAGAAATTTTTATGTCATAAGGAAAGCATCTAGACCAACTCTTTTGTAAATGAGCAACCTGAAGCCCAACAGAGATACAGTAATATATTTAATACAATCTAATTAGTGTGAGGGGCAGGACTAGAATAAAATCTTAATGACTTCTTTCCCAAAGTTCTAGCTTCCCTGCCTAGCATTTCTATCACTACACTTCAAATCCTCTGACTATAGGAAATTCACAGAGTAAATAACCAAAAAATTGTCTGTATAGTAGTTATATTATGTTACCTGCAATATGGTATACTTAAGCTTCAAAACTTTCTTAGTATTTTCTGTACCTGCTATTTTTAATATTTAACAAATCAGAGAATCACGTAGTTGAAAGATGAATCTTTTCCATAATATCCATGACGAGTGGTCATCCAGCCTTTGTCCATCTGTGGAAGGTCCTACCGTATTTCTAAATTTGACATTTTTTAAATAGGGAAGACATTAAAAAAAGAGGTGGAATATTTGATTTTCCAGCTTTTCTTAAGGTATCAAAATTCCTGTATTCTAGGAATACTGGGGAATTCCAGGAGTAAGGATGTATGTAGAGAAAGAAGTAGCTGTGATGATGGAATTGGTACTTAAGAGATACTAAAGGAGCAAAAATTTTGTAATGAATAAATAAATAAGTCAAGCATTTGTTAAGAGCTTACTACGTACCAGGCACTGTTCTTAGTTCTGGAAATATGACCAGAATACTTCTTAAATCCCTACTCCAATGCCTCATCATGGTATAGAGGTGATCCTTTAAGGCTATATCAATGGAGCGTGAGATGCATCAGGTTCCATCCTAGAAAAGTCTTGAATTATGGTCCTGGCCACATACCTAAATATGCTGTGTTTGCAGGGATCATCCTAGTTAAGTATGGAAAAGCTTATCCAGCTACTTGTTGATGAATTTCTTGGCTTAGGCAACATATGAAACAAAAAAAAAATGCAAAATAGTACTTCATCTTGTGTAGCTCCCTTTTTCACTGCAATGATGGTGGCAGAAAAGGGGAAAAGGCAGGTGAGTTAGAGAAATCAGTGTTTGGACTGTCAATAAATGTGAACTTAAATGTTGTGTACTCTAAATGTGAGCTATAGGTCCAGTGGACATAAATATTTCTAGCGTTAATGAATCATGTTAGTCTTGGCATTTTTTCCTATAAATGAACCAGATGACAAAAAGAAGTTGCAACTAAATAGAAGGATAATTTGCAGGTTCTCCTGGGACAGGCAGAATTGGTTTTATTGTGCACTCAAAACCAAAAAGAAATATCATTTCATGAGACCCATAGTCAGCTCCCATTGCAGCGCTCATGCTAGCAATTTTCAATACAACTAGGAAGATAACTATAGTCTATGCATCAATATCTCTTGCAAAAGTTAAAAAGTTAGAGAAATTTTTACACTGAACTCAATAAGACTTTCCAAATTAAACCAATATATGCATTAATACTAAGTGACTTCAATGTAGGGGTGATGAGCATAGGGGACAACAGGAAAATTTTTTGGAAAACATGATTCAAGAGTAATAAATGAGAGTGGACAAAAGTTTGTAGACTCCACAAATTTTTCATTGAAGTATATCATGAATACTTTCTTCACGAGAATTAGGAGGCTCTGAACATACGAGGCATCAAATAACATAACAAAAACCAAATCAACTATCTTTTAACAGGCAGGAAATGACTAGTTACTGATGTGATGGTCATTTTTGCATCACCTGTCCGTAGGGATTAAGACTAAAGATCCATTAGACTAAAGATCAATGGCAATTTCAAATTCGAAAAGAAAGAATGTGAACATATGCAAGTCATAGAATCACAGAATCTGTGAGTTGGAAGGAACCTCAGTGGTCAACTAGCCCAAACTTTACACAAAAGGAATCCCCACTTTAACATATTTGACAAGTGATCATCCAACCATCCAGGCAAATCTAATCTGACTTATTTAAACAAGCTGTTTGACCTCCCAAGATTGGTTAATGGATAAAAGAACAGACTTCAACACAAATAACATTATTTCCTAAAGATGTTTGACTAACTAATACAAACAAATCACTAGAATGAGGGCAAATAAAAAGAACCTAGAAACCATCATAGCCAAAAAGTAGAGAAGAGTATGAACAAATGAATGATAAAGCATTTATTGAGTACTTATTTTGTTCCAATCACTGTGCTAAGTGCTAGGAACAGAAATAGGAAAAGTGAGACAATCCCTGTCTTTGATGATCCCACACTCTAATTGAGGGAGACAGCACTAAAAGATAATTCAGCTGTGGGACTGATGGAAAAGCCCAGCAGTTCTTAGATTGCATCAATAGGTCAGATAAAAAAAGGTTGGGTCTCTAAAGCATTGGAGCAGATGGAAAGGCCTGTTGCTTTTCTGTCTTGCCAGAGGAAAGAGAGTTGGTGACTGCTAGCTTATCTAAGCAGTGTGAGCAGTCAAGCAGCCCATATGGGATCTGACCACCTTGGGCTGTGGGAAGAGGTGAAGGCCCACTCTGGTCAAAGGCAATACCAATTTCAAATATAAAACATTGGTAAAATTCAACAGAGGAACATGGTGAAAGATAATAAACGTGTTCACTTCATGAAATAGTGACAATAAATACAGGGAAAAAACAAGTTTAAAGAAAGCTTGAAGAATGAACTGAGGGAGCCATCATGAATACATTTAAGGGTAAAACTGGAAGAGGGACAGTTATCAGATAAAAATGGAGAAGGGCTGTTAAGATGTCTACTGCAAACAAATGAAACTTCTACATTTGGATTCAAATAGCACAGTCCCTAATGTGCTCAATAAGGATTTGGCCAAGCATATACAAAAGACATCCATCCTGGGTGGGAGAGGGACAATTTTGAGGGCATTAACAGATTAGTTCACAAGATTTTGGAAAGAGGAGAGGGTTAAAAAGTTTAGAAAAATGTATGTATCTTGTTATTTTAAAAAAAGGACAGAAAATAACAATTATTACCCCATGTGCCTACTTATCTTTTAAAAATCTCTAAGAGAACAATTATAGGCATCCTGGACAAAGGAAATAGGTAGAGTTAGACTTTCCCAAATGACATTCCACAACAAATGACATCTTTATAGTCACAATTGAATGAAGGATGTAGAAAATTCAAGATTTCTTGTGCTTATTGTTTGTTGATGATGAAAAAGCGTTTGATCGAGAGCAGAAGCTCTTTTCTAACCAGATCTTTCCCATTCCTATGTAAAAATCATGTAAGACTCTTTGAAAGATGTGACAATAGAGATAATTGTGTCTGACAGGTCTGGGATTATTAGTGTTAAATGAGGAATGAAATGAAGAGATGTTGAAGTGTAGTAAATGGAGAACTAGCTTTGATGTTAGGAAGACCTATGCTGAAGTCCTACCCCTGACATATATTGACTATGTAACTCTGAGCAAGTCGCTCATGTGTCCCAGTCAACTGTCTATACCTGTAAATTGCAAAACAAGTGCTGACCTAAATTGATAGGAAGTCTCCTCGGAGTTCCTTACACCAATGAAAACATAGGTCTGGTTCCAGTGGGAAAAAAATAACCCCAAAGACTTTGGCCTACTTACCTATGTAAGGGAAAAAAAAGAAATGATGAAGAAGGCCTCTTGTCCAGACTATGATACACAGTAAAATGGAAAGACCATGAAGCTGGTCTGTGAAGCTGGACAGACATTCCAGTGGTCAATGATCCAAGTTCATTATTGAACATGAAAATGAGTAATGGATTGCTTTTGAGAAATGGTAGTGTTTACAATGTCCTAAGCTTCTCCCTGAAACAAAAGCTTATTTTTAAAATATCACTGATCTTCTAGTAATGCTCTATGATTGCAAATCAGAGAATACAGCAGTCTACAGAGAATTAAAATTGTGGGGTTACCCAGAGGAGAATGAAGTGGAGCGTGGCAGGTTTGTAAGCTGCAGCATGGCACCAATGAAGAGAAAAGCAGGAAAAGTGGCACAGCATACTTTATGAGAAAGATGTATGACCAGAAAAGGGAGTAGTAGGCCAGTTGTGATCAAATCAAGAGATAATGGATAGACATCCTATGCTCTAATTGCATCTGTACAAAATCAAGAGATCTAGAGGAAATCCCCATTAAAATGTAAGCTCCTTGAGGGTGGGACCATATTTTTGCTTTTCTTTGTATCCCAGCACTTATCACAGTGCCTGGCACATAGTAAGAACTTAATAAGTGCTTCTTCACTGACTGACACATAATTTATCATATTTATTCCAGTCCTCCTTAATCTGATCACCTTCCTTCTGAGACTCCTTCCAATTTATCCTGTATTTATTTATTTTCTATTTGTATCCCTAGCACTCATCCCCAGTGCTTTGCATATAGTGTGCTAACAGTCGAGAATTCACAAAGCACTTTACATGTGTTATCTCATTTGATCCTTGAGGTAGATGCTATTATCATCCCCATTTTACAGACGAGGGAACTAAGGTTGAGAGAGGTTCAGTCTTGCTCAGGGTCAGTCAGCTAGTTTTCTTCAGCAGAGTTCTGGAACTCAGGTCTTCCTGATTCTGAATTTCCCGTACTATCTGTTCCACCACACCTAAGCGCTGAATAAATAGTTTTTAATTTAATCATTCATGCCACTATTTCTTCAGATTTTCTGCAGCGGGCTCTTATTTTCCTACTCTGAAGGACTACATCACATAGAATACCTACAATGATACTGAATGTCATTTCTTTCATGTTTTTCTGCCCTGAGATAATTAAAGAATTGTGGTTAGCCCATTTGAAAGACAGAGCTGTTCACCAAAGAAAATGGAATGTATTCAGGCTTATGAAACACATACAAAAGTATATTTTTACAAGCATGCAAATCACTTGTAGTACCTGACCACATTTCTGCAAAGGGTGAGATTAAAAATGTGACTCATACTCAGCATGGAGCTCTGACTCCGAGATGCTTTAAATAGGAGTCATAAAGATGAAAAATGTAATGAGGACACTTGGAGGTATTATTCGGGTTTTAGAATAATTTATAGCTGGTTACATGGATTTTGTGGCTCTTTCCCTCTTTTAAATGAATAGAGAAATGATGTATGGTCCATAGGGAGAAGAGCTTCATTTGAATTTCATATGTAAGATATTTTGAAATTTAAAATTTGGTGCCTGAGTCCTAGGAGCACTGAGTTAAATTCAAAGAAAAGATCTGAGGACCTTTATGGCAAGAACTTTTGGGGGAAGGGCAGTATGGAAGAGAAGATATTTCTAACTTAAATTTCAATACATAAGGCTTTGTTTTAAAAAGTAATAATAACGTTGATAATCTGCCCTTGTCACATATTGGCTGGACAAATCTCAATCCCTTAATGTCCTGGGCAACCCTCTCATATTATAAATTGTAGAGAAAGTGTTGACCTACAAGTGTTTTCACTGGCTGAACCCCATGCCTGAAACACACTCCCTCATTGAACACTCTCTCCTCATCTCCACTTTCTGGCTTCCTTGGCCTCCTTCAAATCTGAGCCCAAGTTCCTTGGGCTTCTTCAAGAAGCCTTTTCCAATCCTCCTTAATCTGAGTACCTTCCTTCCAAGACTCCTAATTTATCCTGTATCTATTTTCTTTGTTTATAGCTATTTCACTTTGTTATTTCTCTTCCTCCTCCCCCTCGCCCCCAATAGACTGTGAGCTCCTTGGAAGTAGGGTCTGTTTTTTTGCCTTTCTTTGTATTCCCAGTATTTAGCACAGTGCCTGGTATATGCTAGTTGACTGACTGACCGACTTAACTGCATTTGGAAAGCAAATGTCCTCATCTTCGAGGCTAATAATAACACATTTATATAATTATTTAATGGTCACAAATGCTTTCTTGTAAGGTAAGCAGGGTATTTTTATCCACATTTCAAAATGAGGAAACTGAGGCTCAGAGTGTTTAAATTTTAGAAATAAGTCACACAGATGATTACACGATCCAAGAAAAATCCACTTATCTTTCATCCATTGTAGACAAAACTTATGTATCAATGGTGGTATTAAGTGGGTTCACAATTAGATATTTGAAATTCAAATGATAGTCATTAAATTTTTATTTCAGTGTTTTTTAAGTGGAAAAAAGCCTAGCGTTTGTGTGTGTGTGTATGGGTATTTGTTGTTCAGTCAGTTTCCAGTCCAACTCTTTTTGACTCTGTTTGGGGTTTTCTTGGCAAAGATACTGGAGTGCTTTGCCATTTCCTTCTTCAGCTCATTTTACAGATGAGGAAGCTGAAGTAAATGGGATTAAGTGATTTGCCCAGGATCACATGACTGTTAAATGTCTGAGGCCAGATTTGAACTCAGAAAGATGAATCTTCCTGACTCCAGGTCCAGCATTCTATCTATCCATTGAGCCACCTAGCTGCCCTGTGTGTACATACACACACATATATTTACCATTGCAGAGCTTCACTCTAACCTTTTAAATGACCCTCTACAAGGAAGTAGAGATCTTCCTAGGACCTTTACTCCAGGATGCAGGAATAGACCTCCTACTGCTCCCTTTGGGTAAGAACTCCCCCTCCTCCTTCTCACAACATAGCTTCTTTTCAAGTGGTATCTGAGTTGTCTGGTATAGCAGAAAGGCACTGGATTTGGAACCAGAGAGCCTGAATTAAAATCTCAACTTTGTTATTTTCTACCTGTGTGACTCTGGGCAATTCATTTATACTCTGGTCTTCATTTATACAACGAGAGTGCTGAATGAGACGATCTTGAATGTTTCTTCTAGCTAAACATGCCACAATCCTGTGCCCTGCTTCCATGATCTTGGGGCCCTAGAACCACCAGTGTGACTGTCCTAAAGGAGTGATTCTGATGGTTTGAAATTGCAGGTCAACTGGGAAGGGATGCTGGCATCTTGGAAACTTTATGGGAGAAGTATTTTGGGAGAAAGTTGGGCTTCCCATAATCCTTTAAATGGCAATATTAAAATAGCCTTTGAATAGGGATGTTTCTGTTTAAAATGTAAACTGAACTACATCTGCCTTTTTTTCTTTCTCCTGATTCACCTACTACAGGTTTTTTCTTTTCTTTTTTTTTGCATTTAAATTTCATTTTTTTTGTTATTCTTTTTATATCACTGTCAACTCTCAAATTCGTCCCTTGCCTTGGTCCTTAGAGATCCTTTTCTTGCATCAAAGAACAAAAAAAGAGGAAAGGTAGGGGTAGCTTGGTGGCACAGTAGATAGAGCTCCAGCCTTGGAGTCAGGAGGACCTGAGGTCAAATCCAGCCTCAGACACTTGACACTTACTAGCTGTGTGGCCCTGGGCAAGTCACTTAACCCCAATTCCCTCACCAAAAAAAAAAAAACAAAAACAAAAACAATTCAGCAAAATCAATCAAAACACCAGCCAAATCTAATAATACGTGCAATGTTCCACATCCATAGCCCCCCACCTCTATAAGGAAGGGAGGGAAGTATACTTTTGCTTTCTTCTTCAGGGTAAAGCTTGAACATTAGAAATGTGCAACATTCCTTATTGTGACTGTACTTTACATTCACATTCTTATCATTTTGTATATTATTTTTCTGGTCCTACTTGGTCCACTTTGTATCAGTTCATATCTCTTCCTGAGCTTCTCTGTATTCTTCATATTTGTTGTTTATTACAAGTAGAGTTCCATGCCTATTACTTAAATGGATAAATACTCAATTTCACTTAGTTCTATTTGAGCAAACATTTATCAACCAATAACTATATATGCCATGCATCGTGGATACGATGGCAAAGATATAACAGTTTGCATTTGTACATGTTTTTACAAACAATTTACAAATTTAAACAAGAAGATTATAATTTTTTTTCCTCCCCAGAATGAATTTCTGTATCTTGCTTAGGCTAGAAATGTTGTGGCCTCTCAGGAGCTCATTCTACTACCTGATTGATTAGTTCCACATTGGATTTGAATAGAAGCTTTAACCTGTCCCTTTTTTCTCTTTTTTTCTTTTTCTTTTTGCTTTTTGGTGAGGCAATTGGAGTTAAGTGACTTGCCCACAGTCACACAGCTAGTAAGTGTCAAGTGTCTGAGGCCAAATTTGAGCTCGTGTCCTCCTGCCTCTGAGGCCAGGGCTCTATTCACTGTACCACCTAGCTGCCCCAAATTATTTATTTATTTATTTATTTTTTAGGCAATTGAGGTTAAGTGACTTGCCCATGGTCACAAAGCTAGTAAGTGTCAAGTGTGTGCTCTGAGGCTGGATTTGAACTCAGGTCCTCCTGACTTCAGAGCCGGTGCTCTATCACTGTGCCACCTAGCTGCCTAACCTGTCCCTTTTCTGACCCAGGCCAGTTCCACCCACCTTAGGCAGCCTGATGGCCACTTGCTCACAGGAAGTCACCATGTATGTCCCTGGACTTACTCAGGACACCTGATAGGTTCTATCAGGACTCCCAAATTCAATTTAATCCTCCAGCCTTAGCATTCCCATATAGCAGGGATCACAGATGTGGACCGCTCCCCTTTGGCAAGACCTTACATATTATTGAGAGGTTCAGTGACAAATAAGTTAAATATATATGCAAACTATATCTAAGAAATTTCCAGATAGTATGCTAATAACTGGGTGTCCAGGAAAGATCTCCAGTAGGAGCTATTGATTTACATTGATTGAAATAATGTGTAACTATGTTTATTGTGCTTTCTTCTTATGACCCTTCTTATCTATTTTGATTCCCTGCTGCCCCAACCAGCTTTAATGCTAACTTTGGCTCTTCGAGGATTATCATCCATTATTAAGATAAGGGCTTTACTGTTTTGTGTAAGGGTAGAAATCCTCAGTAGTATGCCCCAGGAGGTCTTATATAAGATGTAAGGTATAAGATGATCTTATACCAAATGTTAATCCCTGCTTTGGCTTCTTCCCTCTCTGCTTTCTTCCCCCTCCCCCTCCCTCCCTCAGCAGGCAATTTAGCTTTGAACCACTTCTTCCCATTTAGGATTAAAGCACATCTGAGACTCGAAAGACTGACAGCTATTATTCTCAGAAAGTTGTGCTCCTGTTTGTGCCAGCGGATAAACTTCTTCTCTCATTCTACTAAAATTCAGAAAAAGATTGCTTTGAAGTCTGAGAGAATCTAGAAGACAGGGAGAGATGTCACTCTAGGGAAGAAAACTTGAACACTGAAAAAAAATATCTCTTAGAAAATTGTCAAAGAATCAAGGTCCTGTTATACAGCTAACTATGGCATCAGGTTTCTCAGGGAGGGAGAAAAGACTTTTGAGATGACTTTTCAGAAAAATATGTTTTATTGATGTGTTTTGTCTTTATATCACAGTCATTTGTAGGGGAAGAACTCAGCCTCGTAACAAAAAAAATAGCAATTAGGCAACAACATTCAGTACAGTGACCATATATGACTGCATTCTATATCTCTATTAATCCTAGTAGACCTCCCTGCCATGAGGTGGGAGGCTTGTTTCATTACTTGTCCACTGTTTTATTATTACCAAATAATTAATAATAATTAGCTTTTAAAGTAATCTTTTCTTTCATGTCATTGTAATCACTGTATACAATGTTTTTCTGGTTCTGTTTATTTAGGTTTGCCTCAGTTGATCTTCCTCAGCATTGAAGGAATGATTGATCTCAAGCTGGGAGAAAATATGTAGGAACTGTGGGAAGTCATGTTGTTAAACCTCTCATTTTCCAGATGAGACAACTGTGGTTAAATGACTTGTCCAAGGTCACACAGGTAGTAAGTGGCAGAAATAGCATTTGAATTCAGGTGGTGAAACTCCAATTTCAGCACTGCTTCTATACAATATTGACTTCATTAGTCATATACCATAGTTTATTCAGCAGTTTCCCACTGGAGGGCACCCATTTTCTTTCCAGTTCTTTACTGCCATAAAGAGGGATACTATCAATATTTTGCCTTACATTGGATCTTTTTTTCTGTTGTTTTTTTTTTTAATCTTCTTCAAGTTTTTTTTAACCTCCTTCAACCTCACTCCTAGTAGTGAGATCATTATTTCAAAGGGTATGGACATTTTAGTCAGTTTATTTGCCTAATGCTAAGTGGTTATCCAGAGTGGTTGGGCTGCTCCATAGCTCCACCAACAGTATATTAATGTGCCTGTCTTCTCATAAATATCTGCTTTTGTTGCATATTGAAGTAACTGCTTTTGCACCAACTATCAATATTGAATTTGGAATCCTACTTTAGGGATATCTGTTAACCTCTTTGGGCCACTTTTGTAAAATGGGGGCAGGGTAGTAGATTACATTTCTTTTTTTTTTATTTTTCTTTTTTTTTTGTTTTGGCTAGGCAGTGGGGTTAAGTGACTTGCCCAGAGTCACACAGCTAGTGTCAAATGTCTGAGGCTGAATTTGAACTCAGGTCCTCCCGACTCCAAGGTCAGTGCTCTATCTTCTGCACCACCCCCAAGTAAATTACATTTCTGCTGCTGAACAGTGCCAGAGAAAGCCATGTATGTATGCTGACTAGGTCCTCTACAACTTTATGTTATCCCTCAAAATTTCTTTAATGTTATCTTTCATTGAAAAGTTGTGTGGTATAATGGGAAGAAAACACTGGACTTGGAATTAGAAGATTTGGGTTCAAATCTGAGCCCTGCAACCCTGAGTAAGTCATCGTCTCCAGGTCTCAGGTTCCTCATTTGTAAAATGGAGAGTTGAAATAGATGGCCCGTAAGGTCCCTTACAGCCCTAAATCTATGATCCTATAGTCTATGTTCCTCTACTCTTTGCTTTAGTCTCAGAGAAAGAAGTGGTCCTTCTTGCCAAGACCAATCCTTTCATCCCCTTGTGACTTTGAACCTAGTAGGGGTGAGGAACCTGTGGCCTCAAGGCTGCAGGTTCTCCACTCCTGTATCCTTTCCTAACTTCTCTGGCAGTCAGCTTGCCTCAATGATCATCCCCACTTTCTTTTGTAATTTTCAATTTCTTCCTATGCGCTTGTTCCATTTCTGCTGCCTACAAAAATGCCAGTCCCCTTTATTCTTAAAAAATAGGCACTTGACCTAACTGTCCCCTCAAGCTATCATTCTTTCCCCTTTGACAGCCAAACTTTTAGAAAAAGCTGTTCATAGTCATTGTGTCTTCTCCTCTCATTCATTTTTTAACCCTTGCAATTTGGCTTCAGATGCCATCATTCAAATGAAATTGCTCTCTACAAAGTAATGAGTGATAACTTAATTACCAAATCTAATGGCATTCTCTGTCTTTGTTCTTCTTGACCTTCTCTGCAGCATCTGACACTACATTATCTCTTACAGGATACTCTCTCTCTCTCTCAGGGTTTTCATGAGAGTTCTTTCTTTATTCTCCTTCCTGTTCTGCTATTTCCTCCCAGTCTCCTTTGATGGATAATAGGATTAGATATAGAAGAGCCTTAGAGCCATATGGTTTAATCCCCTTACTTCATAGTCAACATCATCCGTTCCTCATCCCTGATGTACATGGTATACTACAGCAGTGTCAAACTCAATGGAAACAGGGCCACCAAACTGTACACAATGACCCCTATGGCTGTATACTGACTTGGTTTTAAAATGTAATATAAATCTGTTTTATTGCATTTTTATTTACTTGGTTAAATATTTCCCAATTATATTTTAGTCTAGTTTGAACCTCTCTTGGGAGAGTTGTAGGCCACATGTAGCCCCTGGGACACGTGATTGACACCTCTGTACTACAGGAATGTATCCTTGACTCTGTTCTTCTCTATAAACATTCTCTCTCTTGGCAATCTCATTAGAACCTAAGGATTCAACTATCATTGTTTGTGAAGATGACTAGTCTCTCTCCCAAGCTTTGATCCCATATCATCAATGGACTATTGGACATTTCCAACTGGGTATGACATAAACATCTTAAACTAAACATGTCCAAAATAACTCATTCTGTCCCCAACCCAACTCCCTCAAATTCAATCCTCTTCTTTACTTAGCTATTTCTTTTGAAGAAATGAGGGAGCCACCCTCCTAATCACCCAGGTTTAGTCAGTCAGTCAACATGCATTTATTAAAAACCTACTATGTATCAGACATTCTGCTAAACTCTAGGGATACAAAAAAAAGGCAAGAGAATAGTTTTTGTTCTCAAGGAGCTCATAGTCTATAGGGTCATGTTTGACTTCTTCCTTTCCCTCATCCCTACCCCCATCCCTATATCCTATATTGTATGAGACTTCTTTTTTCTACTCACACAACCTTCCCCTAGTTTTCTTGCCCATACTAAAATGACCTCCGAATTCATTTGCCTATATCCAGTCTCTCCCCTTTCTAGTCCATTCCTCATACAGCTACCAGATTGATGTTCCCAAGGCACATACCTGATAATGTTGCATCCCTGTTCAGCAGGTTCTAGTGACTCACAATTGCTCTCAGATAAAATGCAGACACCTTCAAGATCTTCACAGTCTGGCCCCAGCCAGCCTCTCTAGGCTGACTGCACATGGTTGTCTTTCATGAACTCTCCATTACAGCCAAATTGGCCTACTTGCTTGCTTTTTTCTCTATATGACATTTTGCCTATTATATCTGGACCGCCTAAGGTTCATTGACTCCAGCTGGTTATTTCTGCTAGGCGATGATGAGGCCAGAATTGTACCTTCAGTGCCCCCTTTCTCATAGGATAGGCAGTTTTGCTCTGTTCCATCACCAAAGACTTATAAATTTGGCCAACCCAGACGTAAATGTAAAATGCATACTTTTGGTCAAAAGGGGGTAGATAGGTGAGGGTGCAGACAAGTAAGTGTGAAATCATCTTTGCTTTTCATAAATAATTTTTTAAAATGCTATCCAATTGATAGACGTTCTATAATGTCATCTTCATATATAAAGAACAGAGTTAGGCATACCTCTTTAAATGTGGAGAAGAGGATTATGACCAGTGTATACTCTTCTTATTTCTTGGGTATCCACTATACCCGGGGCCTGTGGATGAATGTGGCTGCTTGGTATTTTCAGCAAACAAATATCATACCTAATTAGCTACCACATAGGAACTAGTGAGTTTATAGGGCACAAATCCTTGTCCATATGTTAATATTGTCTGATTCCTGCCAGGTGTCATACTAAATGACATTGCTAAAATGCTAAAATCAATTTATATCAACCTAGAGTCATAGAATCTAAGAATATAATGGAAGAGAGGTCCTTTTGTCCGCCCATACCTAATGTGAATCTCTTCTATGATATACCCAATAGGTGATCATCCAGGCATAGCTTTTAAGATCATGAGTGAAGGGAAGAGCTCATTGCCTCCCAAGTTTTTCTTTACATTAAGGCTAAATTTCCTTTTACCTTTTAGCTCTCTCCTTTCTAGTTCTAGACTTTGTATTTGTCTTAATACAACAAAAGATTGCACTGGTTTTATTAGCTGCCCTATCACACTGTTGATTCATGATTCCCATTTTCTCCAATAATGTCTCTGTAATTCTCCAATTTTTTCCCAATTTTTCCAATTATCCTGTGACTTGAATAAATAACAGAGAGCCAAACACACATCCTTGGGGTACTCTACCAGAGCCCTTCTTCCAAGCTGACATTAATGACTTCTCTTTAGACTTAATAATACTACCAGTTTTCAGTTCACCCTATGATGTTTTTATCTATCCATTTTTAACTAAGAATAGCATGAAAAATATGATCAAATATTTTTCTAAAATCTCCTTAAAAAAAGAAATAATAACATAACTTATTTTTTTTTAAATTTTTATTTATTTTTAATTTATGGGATAAAATAAGCATTTCCATAGCATAGTATAATTTTTAAAAAAATTATTGTAGATGAAACTGCAAATCTATTATGTACAACTTGCTATTCCTTTTAATATATATAATAAAGATATCACATACATTTCTTTTTTCTTTTTTTCTTTTTTTTTCTTTCCTCCCCCTCCCCATCTTAGAGATGGCTACCATTAGACACAAATATATATATATGTATGTGTGTGTGTGTATATATATATATATGTATGTATGTAAAATCATTCTTTACATACTTCTGTTTATTGGTTCTTTCTCTGGATTCAGATAGTGTCTTTCTTCACATGTCTTTTGTAGTTAATTATGACCTATTATTGATGAAACCATGCTAGCTCTTTATAGCTTATCTCTTTTTCATATATTTAGCATCCATCCCTTCAACAGTATGTTTTAGAATTTTACTAGTAATTAAAGAGAAACAGAGAGAAGTTTCAGTTTCCATTTTCTTACTTCTGACAACTTTGCCCATCTTTCCCATTCTGTAGGGAACATAGTCTGTGGAGAAGGGGACTCTTCAAGTAGGGGGTAGTATGTTGGCCCCTCCTGAAAGGCCATATCTTCCTGGGGTTACATCTCTCTCCCTATCTGGGAAAATCTTGTCTTTAAGGTTTCTCAAATTTTCCATTAACCTAGAGTCCAGTGGTTGAAAAGGAGGGGCAGATAAAAGTGTGCTGGGTCACTTTGAGAAGGGAAAGGGGGACCCCTCAGGGATACTGGGCCCCTGAAGAATGAGAAGCTCAGGGACAGGGAGATACTACCTCATGCCTAGGAATTCTCTGTTCCTTCTCATCATGACTTGCTCCAGAAGAGGGGTTGGTGGAAACATTTTAGGTATAGCAAGGCAGGGGATGGAGTTGGCACCTAAGCCCTATCTAGTTGACTGTGCCTTATTGCGGATGCTTCTATGTTTACCCTTTCAGTGACTTTAATTTCTCTTGAAGCTTTGTTTAAACTTTTTCCCATGAGAAGAATGTGATGGGGGTGAACTTGGGGGTCAGGGTATGTCTAGAAGAATTAAAGAACCTTCTTCCTTGCCTAAGCTGATGGTCCTGAGTCATGAGACCAAGGACTGCTACCCTGGACATTCATTCCTCTGAAGGAAGCTATATTTCAACTGCTTGGCTGAAACAGAGAGGAGAGAACTGAACTGAGAGGGAGAACTGAGTTCTAGTCTCTGCTGTTTAACTCTAGATCTGTTTCCTTCTCTGTAAAATGAGCGGGTTGAATTAGCTGGGTGTTAAGGTCCCTTCCCTAACAGTCTATGAGTATGTAATATCTGGGCTCCATCTGACTCCACTTCAATTCCAGTCATAGCTGAACATGGCAAAATCACTTAGCCTCTCTAGAGCCTCAGTCAGCTCCTCCACAGAGTAAAGGAGTTAGACTAAATCTTTAAGAAGTTTGTGGTGGTGTTGGTGGTAGTGGTGGTTAGGAGGGCCCAACAGCTGGTTTTAAGCTTTCTTTTAAGTTTCCTGTCCTATACCATCTTTCTGTTTGCTTCAAGGGTTACCAATCACTGTACTCTCCAATAATCAAGTTTCTTGAATGCTGAAGGAAACAACCTAGTTATTAAGATTCATTTAAATAGGGAGTACTATATATCATTATCCTTATAAAGAAGGGGTTCTGTGAACTATTAAAAAAAAACTTGATAAGTATATTTCAAAATAATTGGTTTCCTATGTAATCCTCTGTGTTTGATCTTATACATTAAAAATGTTATACTGAGAAGGGGTCCATAGGCTTCACCACACTGCCCCAAAAGTCCAGGACGCAGAAACCAGTGAAGAACCCCTGCTCCAGGGGGTAGGTAGCCTCATCTTCATCAGCAACCTCATGGTCCCCAGGGTTCTCTCTCTCCCTAAGGGCTGGTGTCAGCCCACATCCTTCACGTGAGGATGCCTGCTGTGGTGCATACTCCAGCAGGGTTTGTGATCCTTGGCCCCCATACAAAAATTCCTAGTTATGATTTTGTTTGAAGCCCTTGCTGTCTGTTGGCAGCAGAGATGAAAATTTCAATTTTTTGCCCTAGAATTCATAATCTTAATCAATGCTTTCTATATATTCTATAGTAGAAGTAGTACCAGCAACAGCAGCAGCAGCAGTAACAACAACAATAACAGTCCCAGCAGTAGGGATGTTGTTGTTCTATTGTGTCTTATTCTTAACGACCCTTTGGGCCATACTGTTCATGTTTTTTGGCAAGGATCCTGGAGTGGTTTGCCATTTCCTTCTCCAGTGGATTGAGGCAAATAGAGGTTAAGTCACTTGCCCAGGGTCGTACAACTAGTAGTACCTGAGGCCAGATTTGAACTCGGCTCTTCCTGACTCCAAGTGCTATACTGCATCCATTGCACCACCTAGCTACCTAGTAATCAGTTTGACAGATATTGGGAGGTTCTCTGTCTGATCCTGGATACATGCCTGTGGAAAATGGCAAGTCTCTCTTTTTAAATGTTCATTGACAAACAGCTGCTTCTGAATCCCTTAGCGGGGAAGTTCCTACCATTACTCTTCATTTTTTTTCTAACTTCCCTTTACTGGATGACCACTTACGTGACAGCACTTGTATATTCTTGCCATAGAACCACAGAATTGAGAACTGAAAAGGACTCTACTACCATCCTGACCATTCCCTACCTGTAAGGCATCCCCACTATAACAAACCCTCCTCAGACAGTCTCTCCTCCTTACTCCAGGTCTACCCATTCCAAAAGAGCCTCATATCTGTGCCTTAGTTCCAAATGTTCTGTGGTCCTTTCCTCTTTTCCTCTGTCACTTTCTTCAGCCCTCAACCTTCTTAACATAGGTCAAGTTTACTCTCTCCTTCAGATCCATTTTATTACTATCCCACTGAATCTTTTCTTCTGTTCTTTTTTCTTAAAAGAACATTTTATTCTCTCTGATAGCCTAGAGAGCAGAGAGATGTTAGTATAACCCCTTTATCTTCTTTTGTAAGAGGGAAACTGGACTTTTAAAGTGCATAACATAGCAGGATTTTTGTATTGAAAAAACAAAAACCGAAACCATGTAGCCTGAATACACATGCATTTCTTATTGTGTGGTTCTCTCATTAAAAAATGTTTATGCCCTTGTTCTTGAGTATTTATTATTGCAAATTTGGTAAAATGTCCTTTCAGGCCAAATTATGGGCATCTAGGTTGGGCAATGGAGAGAGTGTGGAGCCTGGAGTCAAGAAAACTCATCTTCCTGAGTTCATATCTGGCCTTAGACACTTACTAGCTGTGTGACTCTGGGCAAGTCACTTAATCTTGTTTGCCTAAGTTTCCTCATCTGTAAAATGAACTGGAGAAGGAAATGGCAAACCACTCCAATATCTTTGCCAAGGAAACCCCAAAAGAAGTCATGAATAGTTAGATATGACCGAAATAACTGAACAATGACACCAAAAAGGCAAATTATATGAGAGAAGCTCATCCTGTATTGATCAACCAGAATAAAGGTATTCTGCATCGATATCTATTGATTCATTAAGCCCTTTAAGAACTATTTGTTGTTTTCAAAACCATTTAAAATGATTAGTTAATAATTTGTCATTCACACAGACTTATTAGAGCACTTAATACTTGCTTCTGCAATATAAGTTTCAGGTTTAAACTGTTCTTTCAGCATCATGCAATAGAAAGAGCATTGGTTTTCAAGTAAGAGGACCTACCTAGGTTTAAATCTTGGATCTGCCATTTATTGCCTGTGGTATTTTGAGCAAATTACATAAATGGTCCCCTGAAGTTTGGTTCAGAGAGCATGTCACTGGTGACAATAAATTCTTGCCTTCCTTCCCTACAGCCTCTATTTCTTTTCCTTTAATAAGCTTCCCTGTAGAAAATGACATCTTGGCAAAAAAGCAACATTCAGCATTTATACATAGGTGGTTCTGAAGCAATTGTCCCAAGAGAAATACTTAGGACAGAAGTAACTGCCTTTGATCACACTTTATTTATGCCCTTTGATCTTGTTCAGAGTATGGACACTTTCCCAGAAAAGAAATTATCATTTGTATTTATTTAATCCTTTTCTATTTATTGAAGATAGTTAGAAAAAGCCTTAATTTTTAGAGGTTAATAGGCATCCAAAACAATATTGATTCATTAAAATCTCCTGATGAAAGGTTAAAACTGCATGGTATCAGACACAGTATTTTAAATGAAATAGTTGCTTGGAAACATATTTTGGAAGCACTGACCCACTGAAAGCTTATTTATCTGTTTAAGCTGTGATGAAGAGAATTTGTTATATACTAAATCCTTTTAAAAGACAGCTTAATTCTTAAAGTATCAAGTTCCTTTTTAAGGCAACTTTAGATGATGCTACATGGTAATAATAAACATAACATAGTTGTAATCCTGTCATAAATATCCTAAAATAAAAGAATATAAGAATTTTTTGAAAGTTTTAAGTGAAAATCATAATCAAGCATAGTAGAATCCAATTTTTAAGGAAAGGGCATGAAAAATAGAAATTGCCATCTATCTTAAGAAATTTATTGAAATAAACATCCTACTTCACAATGAGAGAGAAATCACTAAGTGTAGGTTTGCTTCAAAACAATTTTAAAATCACACAAAAATCTCAATAAGCATAATTAAACCTGTTTCACTATTAGCTTTCATTTAATAAAACTGAGTTTCCATAAAGTATGCCTTTATTGACTAGCTTGGAAGTGTGCCTTGGGAAAAACAAATATATATGTATGTACAATTGAATGGACTATTAGAATATCCTATATACTTTTAAAACCTAGTGGTTTAGAACAATACATATTATAAAAGTTATTTAGCTTTTCAAACTTTGTTATTTAGACTGTTTTTACTGGCTATTCTTGTTTCTGGTTTGTTTGTTTTTTTTTTTTTTTTTTTTTTTTTTTTTTGGCTAGGCAGTGGGGTTAAGTGACTTGCCTACGGTCACACAGCTAGTAAGTATTATGTATCTGAGGCCAGATTTGAACTTGGGTCCTCCTGACTCCTGGGCCGGTGCTTTATCCACTGCACCACCTAGCTGCCCCTTACTGGCTATTCTTAATAACTCACGATTACAAGCACCTGCAAGAAAAAGCGAGTTCTGCCTAGGTGATTTCAGGAATACTACCATATTTTCAAGTGTGACATTAGGAAATCATATCAAGAATTTGGAAAAGATCAAAGATATGTCAATAAATCCACTAATAACTAAAAAGGAGAGCTAATTTGTTTTCATCAGTTTCCTTTCTTGTTCAAATGATCAGTGGTTTTCTGACTGGCTTGTCACATTTTTTCTCTATTCCATTTTATAGATTATCTCTACAACACACATGTATGTATTTAGCCATGTAATCATAGATCCTGGATTTTGAATAGATTAGCTTGTCATAGGATTATAGTTCCAGACTAGAAAGGACCTTAGAAGCCATCTAGACCAACCCCATCATTTTAGAAGATGAGAAAATTGAGGCCTGGGAATGTTAAATAACTTGCCCAAGGTCAAATACTTTCAAGGCAAAATTTAAATCCAGGTCTCTGACTGTAGAGCTAGTGCTCTTTCCACAAAGCTGTTCAGTTTACAGATTAGGAAACTCAGGTGCATGAACTGACTAGTGATTTGTCTAACTAGATTATAAACTCCTTAAAGGAAGAGAGGTGGTCAACTGTTGCAGTGAACTACATACAGTAAGTTTCAGTAAGGTTTGTCTGAGTTTGATTAAATTGAATACATCTCCTTCTACACAACATGGGTGTGTGAAGCATTCTTATCAGACTTTCAGAGGAGCTGTCAAGATATAAAAGGAAACAGGAAGCAGAACAATTTGTTGCTATCTGATTTGGCTTTTGGAAATGAAATAGTAACTCAAATTGAGTAGGACTATAGGAGCCCCAGTTTGGCTTCATATCCATATTTAATTCAAGAGTGATTTGATGCTACTATTTATTTAGGTGATTTATTATGTTCTTGTTTTGTTTTACAGCGGAAATAAAAATATGTTTTAAATACTACCATGGCATTAGTGGAGCCCTGAGAGCTACTACCCCATGTATTACTGTGAAAAATCCTGCTGTGATGGTAAGTGCAGTTCGCATATCCCATGATATAGGCATGGCCAGGCATCGTGACCATTGCTGTTAAAGAAACATTGCCATACTTAATGGTGCACAACAGAACAGGTAATGTGCGTGTGACATGGAGAGCCTCCATGCTGAAAGCACAACAAACCATAGCCATTGCCCCAGTTTAAATAAACAAATTCTTGAAGGAGTAAAAAGGAGGAATGAGAGTGATTCTTCTCATTACAAAAAGTTCTTAGTTTTATAAACTGATTAACTGTAGGATGCCTTTAAATGGAAGCCCTCCAGTGAATTTAAGTGTCATATTACACACTACTAAGTGCTTTCTCAGTCAAGGAAATCAGAGTGGTTTGTGCCACTACTAATTAAGAAGGGAGAACAAAGGTAAGGTATCTCTAACATTATAACATAAGCTAACAGCAAAATGCCATTACAAAACATGGTATTTACATACAACTTTTCAGTACACTTATTTTTTTATTTTTAAAAATTTTATTTATTTTATTCTGAACTTAAGAAATAAAACAATCAATTCCATAACATAGTAGAATAGGAAAAAAGATGATTGTATGTGAAACTGCAAATCTATTATATACAGTTTGCTATTCTTTTTAAAAATGTAATAAAGTTATCATGTAATTTTCTTTTCTTAACTTTTTTCTTCCTTCCTCCCCTCCCACCCTAGAGATGGCTACCATTAGACACAAATATGTATGGATATGTAAAACTGTTCTATACTTACTTCTGTTCATTAGTTCTTTCCCTGGATGTAGATAGCATCTTCCTTCATATGTTCTTTTTAGTTAATTTGCATATTTATGAAAGTCAAAATGACTTAGTCACTCAAAATTGTTCTTAAAACAATATTGCTGTTACCATATACAACATTCTCTTGTTTCTGCTCATTTTGCTCTTCATTATTTCATGCAAGTCTATCCATGCTTTTCTAAGATCATCGAGCTTATCATTTCTTATAGCACAGTAGTATTCCATCACAATCATATACCACAATTTGTTCAGCCATTCCCTAATTGATGGGCATCAAATCAATATACTTATTGAATGAAATGAAGTTCAACTTTTGTTGTGCAAAGTTTTAGAAAATCTAGTCATTACAAAAGAGTGAAAAATATTGACTCTCCTGGACTAAGATATCGACAATCGTGTGTGATTTTTTTAGGCTCTTTGTGGAGAAGAATCTGTGTACTAATCAGTGTATCTTCAGAGGATTAGACTGTCCCAGCCTAGGTTCAGAAAGAAATCTCTCCATATTTGAAGGTGTCTCTTGAAAATCAGCTTGAGGGACTAGCCCTAATACAAGCTATCTCCTGCCTCTTACCTCAGCAGTATTATTATGCCCAAAGGATCATAGATTTAGAACTGGAAGAGAACTTGGGCCATCGAGTATAGCCTCCTTATTTTACAAATTGAGAAACTGAATTACAAAGATAAGTGACTTGCCCAAGGTCATACATCTAATTAATTATCTGAATCAGGATGTGAACCCAGGTCTTTCTGACTCCAAATCCAATCTTCAACTCTGCTATGTTGCCTTACCATGTAAAGATGAAATTGATTTAAAAGGGGGAAAAGTATACTTGCTTCTATAAAGTTTTGGTGAAATGTCCCATATCCCTTTTATAATAAAAACAAAATATTTTAGTTTTTGGTATTTTGTCTCCTCTTTTTAAATTCAGAAGTTCACAAGAAAGAAATGGGAAAAGGGCTTCTTCTTCTTCTATACTATCTAGTATAGAAGGGAAATTAATTTTTTTTCAGTTTTATTAACTGTAGAAACCATCAAATTATTTTTTTTCCAGTTTTATTAGCTGTAGAAACCATCATGAAACATTTCTGTCACCTGACTGACAAGGATTAAAGGTGTTGGCAGTTTGAGTTGGTACACAGATGCTCTCTGGTGATGGTTCTGAAGAGGTCACCCTCAATTTCTTCCTCACTTTAGAAACTGGCTAATGCTTTAGGATCTGGGCAAAGAGGGAAAAAAAATTCAGATCAACATGAAAGAAGTTGAGGGTTGTATTTTCCTTGACATTCCTGGTTTGATGTCACCTGGGCTCTTTCCGAGGCTCCAGTGTGGCCAAGCAATCTCTTTCTTCTCTCTAGCTCTTTGAAGAAATGGTTATCCAGTCCTGAAGACAAAGCATCTAGGCAGGTAAATTACCAAAAACTGGATAATCAATCCAAACCTCCAGCTAAACAGTCATACAAGAGTCAATAGTTGGGCAGCAGCCAGGAGAAATAAGAGGACAGAGAATTCAGTTAGATGCAAATAACAACTCAGGAGACCTGGGTTCTATTTCTCTCTCTCCTCCTGAAGAGCTGAGTGACTGCGAAAGTCTTTTGACCTCTCTGAGGGTCAGTTTCTTATCTGCAAAAAGAGAATGGACTGGATGACTTCTGAGGTCCTTTCCAGTTCTAATATTCTATGACTGCAAGAATAGGACTTGATAATCATTGAAGTGTATAATCAATTCCTGAATGAGCAGTTAGTTATAGCTTAGCATCCCTTGTACTTGCTATTTTCTTAGATATTTTTAGTTATTTGCTAGTTTTCATTACTCATGTCTACATTTTTATGGAGCTTTGGAAACTATCCAAGTATCATTAATCTAGTCATTTAGTCTCAGACACACACTGTGCCAATCTCGAGTATTTTCATATACTTTAACATTTAACAACTATCAGTAAGGACTGACATAATTTGACTTTGGAATGTTAAAAAGTGAGTGTAATTGAGAACTTTGAGCTAACCAGGGTGTCTTCAGTAACAATCATCCTTGAAGAAAGAATTAATTGAAATCATTTATTAAGCGCTATGTGTTAAGCACTATGCTTGGCATTGGGGATAGAAATGCAAAAGGGAGGACAATTCCTGACCTCAAGGAACTTATATTCTAATAGGGGGAGATAATTTATGTATCACTTGGTGATAGCTAGGTGATGCAGTGGAAAGAGTGGCGGGCCTGACATCAGAAGACTCAACTTCCTGAGTACAAATATGGTTGCAAATACTTACAGTGTGACCCTTGGCAAGTCACTTACCCCTGTTTCACTCAATTTTCTCATTTGTAAAATGAGCTGGAAAAGGAAATGGCAAACCACTCTAGTAGCTTTGCCAAGAAAACCCCAAATCGGGTCACCAAGAGTCATGACTTTTGGACATGACTGAAACAACTGAACATGTATATCACTTGAACACTTGCAAAGTGCTTTTACATATGTGATCTCATTTGATCCTCACAATGACCCTGTAAAGGGAGGAGCTTTTATTCCAATTTTACAGATTAGGAATCTGAGGCTGAGAGAAGTTAAGTGACTTGCCCAGAGTCACACAGCTAATAAGTCTCTGGAGTAGGATTTTCACTCAGCTCTTCTTGACTGTGAGTCCATTATTCTCAATTATACCTCTTAGCTACCTTGTTATGTAAGGTAGTAGTGACTAGAGAGGGTTTTTTTGGTTTAGAAAATATAGGAATGGGGAGGAGGAAGTACCATAAAGGAAGCATATTGACATATACTTTATAGTAGCAATGTCAGTATTGATTTGATTAAGATTCTAGAACTGGAAAGGTAGGGAAAAATTATGAAAGAATGGCAGAAGATATGAATGCGGTGGCAAGGCAGGTCACAGGAAGATGGTGGGAGTAAAATGAAACATGGCTGGAGCCAGCCTAGGTACAGTAGACCACATGGAACATTCATCAGTAAAGGCAACCATGCCCCAGAGCATAAGTTCCATAACTGAAATGAGAAAAAAAAATGCAACTCTCTGTGGAAAATATAAATTTATTTTTCTAGAATGAATAATTATTGAGAAGCTTGAATTGAAAAACTCTCCACCACTATATCTGAGTACTTTCTTATGCATGATAGACGTGGTATAAAACTCCCTTGTTTTGTTTGTTTTTAGTTAGCTTTGGTAAATGGTAGAAAGAATTTAAGATATTGCTAACTACAAAATAAAGCTTCACGTTAGTAAACATTTTGAAATAACCTTTATTCTAGTTAATACTAAAAATAAATGCAGTCAAAAATTAGGGCAACCTCTTTAAATTACCTGATAGCTTCCAAACCTAATTAGAATCTTTCCAGCTTCTCTTTTCTTGGTCTGGAGTAATTGAAGTCTCCAAATGTCACTAAAGGCATCAGATTTTCCCAATCTAAAGAAAAGTGTTGTATTGGTTCTATTGATTTTGCATTAAGTTCACTCTGTCACAATCTGTGGATAACTTTGAGGTAATTAATCTGCTTCAAACATGCTATGAAGACCATCACTACATTTCCGTGTTTAGAAGTCCTCCAGTACAATAGTACTTAGAATCAAAATGTAGAACATTTCAGATCATAGATCAGATAATGAATTTGGGTGATTAATGTGTTCTGATGAAGGTTATATAGAGCTCCCTCTCTCCCTCTCTCCCTCCCTCCCCCCTCTCCCTCTCTCCCTTTCTCCCTTACCCTCCCTCTCTCTCCCCTCTTTCCTCCCTCTCTCTCCCCTCTTTCCTCCCTCTCCTCTTTCTTTTCCCCCTTCCCTCTCCCTCTCCCCTCTTCTCTTTTCCTCTCCCTCTTCTTCCCTCTCTCTGTCTGTCTCTGTCTAGTTCATAGGATCATAGAACTGGAAATGTCTTTAAAAGTTATAGATTCCATCATCTTACAAAGGAGGAAATTGAGGCCAATAATATTTCCTAAAAGATTTGAAACCTGGGCAGCCATTCCTCTCTTCGGCCCCCAAATCCCAAAGGCCCAAGAGAATTTTTGGAAAGGGGGAAGGAGAGAAGGTATGAAACCTTTAGGAGCTACTTTTTTCCTCCTAAAACCCCCATATAGGTGTCTAGGTACCTCCAGAAGGGAAAAGTATGAATAGCAGAGCTGTGAGGAGTCTGTAGTATGCTACATGGAATATGTGGTCATAGAAGTAATTTATTTTTAACATCTTGATCAGCTATCTCTAAAAATTTAGGGTTCCCATAGATATAAGCAAGCTTCAACCTTACACACACCATGTGGTACAACTGTTGTTTCACAACCAGATCTCAATAATGTTCTTGGAAGAAGTGATTGAGAAAGCTGTTGAGGAATCAGCAGAGAAACACGACAGAGAAGGAAATGAGCCCCAGTGTTAACAGTATTGGTTTCCTCTCTCTCATATCCCTTTTGGGGTGTGTCAAGGCCACTCTGTCATTGATGTCTTTACATCACTGTAATTCATCAGAGCACTCAATGATGAAAACATTTCAGATACGCAGAGCAGGAAATCCTTTGAGTTTGGGAGCTGATGAATCCTACCATCATTGTGACTTATTGTTTCTCTCCTTGGTTGACGTGTTATGCTGGAATTAATCTGTAGACTGAATTTATTCAAACAAAAGACAAATTCCCCTAAATATTGTGTACAGATGTTGGTTCCCACTGATATCCATCTCTTCAACTTTGGAGAGGTCTTTCACAACTTTTCCTCTTGGAGAGTAAAGTTGAGCCATGAATTTTGCAAGTATTGCTTCCAATTAGCACTGTGTAGGATAATTGGTCCTGTGTGGAGATTGTCATTAGGGGATATTTCATAGAACCACAGAATTTGAAGGGACCACAAAGGTCATCTAATTCAACCTGTACCTGAAGAGGAATCCTCTTAACAATGTTAGCCATCACTTGAAGACCTCCAGTGAAGGATAACCCACTACTTTCTGAGGAAGCCTTCCTTTTCTCTTCTGGATAGCTCTCACTGTTGGGAAATTTTTCCTTACCCCAAGCTTAAACCTACTCCTATTGGTGCTTTTTTTGTAGTGTGCTAGAGAATTGAAGCAAATTAAGGGCAAAAAGGAGAATGTCTATGGGATGGCCACAAGTAAAGAAGGGCCTATGAGAATATGGCATATGAGAGACTAATGATGTTTAAACTAGAGGAAAAAAGCCTTGGAGAGAGGATATAATAGGTGTCTTAATGTATTCAAAGGGCTATTACATGGAAGGCAATATTAGACTTGTTCCATCTGACCCCAGAGGAACAAGGGGTTAGCCAGACAGAACTAGAATCAATAGGTAAAAATTGAAGAGAGGAAGTTTTAAGGAAAAAAGTCACACTAACAATCAGAGCTATCCGGAAGCAGAAAAGGCTACTTGTAGAAGTGTATTTCTCTTCCAACAAAAGCTGGACAACCACCCTGCCTGGTAAGTTAAAGAGAAGATTCATGTTAGGTGAAGGTTATACCTCTGAGATCCCTTGCACTCCAAGATTACTTGGTTTTGTCTGATCTGTGTACTAACCAATCAATCAATCAGTAAACATTTATTAAGTGCAACTGTGTGCCAGGCACTGTGCTAAGTGCAGGGGATACAAAAAGAAGCATAAGACAATCCCTAACTTCAAAGAGCTTATGATCTAATGGCTAGAGAGGCCATGTGGTAGAATGGATAGAGTCTGGCTTTGGAGTAGGGAAGACCTGGATTTGCATCAGACCTCTACCATGGAGCAGATTTTAGCATTTAACCTTTGTGAGTTCCAGATTCCTCGTCTGTAAAATGGAGATAATAACAGTATGTACCACATAGGCTTTTTCTGAAGATCAGGTGAGATATGTGTAAAACACCATGCACACCTGAAAAGCACTGTATAAATGTCAGATATTATTATTATTATTATTATTATTATTAGAATCTCATTTCATCAAATGAAATCATGCATTTAAAATGCTTTGCAAACCATAAGGCGCTATATAAAAGTCAGCTGCTGGTATCGTTTTTGATATGAAAATACTTTATAACAAGTAAAGAGCAGATGGCCAAATGTAAGTTAATATTAACAGTAGGAACAGCCTGCTCAAGCTACTATTTTTAAGGAAATTGGGATCAGAGGTGTGCTGGTAGATGTTTAACAACCAGTTCTGTGAGGGGGGGATGGAGGAAGGAATTATACACAAAACACTTTTAGGTTTAATCTGCATTCTTAACATTTTTTCCATCACTTTCTTAAGTTTAGGCAATCAACAAAACAATAAATCAAACCCTGATTTGTAGCCAATTTCCAAAGTGTAAATGCTCACAGTGAAAATTTAACAGTCAGCTCTCAGAAGCCGGTTCAGCTGGCTCAAGTATACCACTGAATGTCTCCCTGCTTTCAATGAGGGGAATAGCAGCACAGAGTGGGTGCTCAGCAATATTTGGCAATGGCGATTTTAGCTTTCCCCAGTAAGTCTATTTGGTGTAATAGACTAATGTATTTATATGTACTAAAGATCTTTGATGCTTATCTCACAAAACAACTGAAAAACCAGGACTTTGAGGAAGCTGATTTGTGTTCATAAAATGGGTATATCTCTAGCCTCTTTACTCTAGAGGTGTCCAGCTGTGTTGGAGATAGCTGGATGGTGCAGTGGATAGAACCTCAGGCCTGGAGTCAGGAAGACCCGAGTTCAAATCTGGTCTCAGATATTTCCTAGCTGTGTGACTCTAAACAAGTTACTTAACATCTATCTACCTCATTTTCCTCAACTGGGAAATGGGGATAGTAATACCACCTACCTCCCAGGATTGTTGTGAGGATCAAATGAGATAATAATTGTAAAGTGCTCAGCACAGTACCTGGCACATAGTAAGTACTATATAAATGTTAACTATTATTATTATTATCATTATTATTGAGGCTTAGGAGCATAACTTTGTCCAATCCTAATAAAGCTTGCAAAGTTTGCTCTCTATTCCCTAATGCTGCCTTTGTGAAACTATCCATGCTTGGGAAAGACAAGAATTGTTGGTTTATTCAGTGTTTGTAAATCAGCATTGATCATGCTACCTATGTAACTGATCCTCCAAAGCAGGTTGGGAGATAGAATCACTGCTGCTGCTGTGACATCATCTCTGATGCATTCAATGGTTTTCTCTTTAGATGGGGGCAGAAGGCATGGAAGGAGGTGCTTCAGGAAATCAACATTGTCGGAAATTAGTCAGTTTTACCTTGTCAGGTAAGTGATTTTTACAGCCTTATAAATTATTTATATGTTGTAAAGACACAGATACATGCTGCCCCCCCACCTACACACATACACGTCAGATTTCTTATATCTTTAGGTTTTCTAGAAGCATTTCTCATTGAGTTATAAGTTGATTATTTATAAAACTCAATAGTAATTTAACTACCAGGCAAGTTAGCTAATGCTTGCTATTGTAGAAGTTACTTCTTTAAGCTTCTCATTTAAAAACTCAGACATACAAAAAGAATAAACTAGAATGCAGTGTGTGACAATCTAATTAGAATTCTGTTACATGTTGAAAATAACCTATACTTATCTATTTGTATTCAAGGAAGGAAAATAGATTGTATGGGCACAAGAAAAAGAAATATTCTCTGACGGCAATGGGAGAATATCCATAATAGGTTGGAAAATAGCTGAAATGTTCTGTTATTAAGAAAGGTGTAATGAGTTGTGTATTTGCCATAGAACTAAGAGAAATGTCCCGAATGACAAAATCAAGCAAACTCTCAGAAAAGCCAGCTTTCTTTCTCTCTTTCTTTCTTTTTGATGAGCTTTTTTTGGCCAACATCTGTGAAATAAGGAATTTGTGTAAAATAAAGCCCAACAGCTGTCTGTCACTATAAAACTCTCTGTTCTTGTTCTCATGGAGGTGTTGTGTTTCTGAGGCTTAAATCACATCCATTTGCTTTTCTTCCCAAGTGACACATTTGATAGTCATAGAATTTTTCAGCTTTTCAGGTGAAAAAAAGAATAGATTATATTAGCCAAACAGGGAAAAATTATGCTAGTTCTTGAAAGACCAGACACAATTCACATGTACGTGCCCACATATATACATATGCATGTATATGCGTGTGTGTGTAAACATTTTTTTTGAGACTGGCTTTCCCTATCGGACACAGGCTGGAAATGTAGACACTCAAGGCTCCGATCCTTCTGCTGACTGACAAACCCTGTTTTTCTGCCCTGGGCTAGTTCACCTCTCCTTAGGCAGTCTGGTGACCCTCTGTTCCCAGGGGCGTACTGTATTGGTGCCAGACTTAATGCAGATACCTGATCCATTTTAACTTCACTGAAGCTCAGAATTCCTGAGCTCAGGCAATCCACTAGCCTCAGACATGCTAGTCTGGACCATGAATGTGCGTCAACACTCTGCCAATAGAGTTATTAACGTGTGGAACAATGTTAGAGTTTTCAGTGATAAGAAGACAAAAATGAAAGCACTTAAAAGCAACATCTTTTAATAATGAGGACAGTAGATGTGAAGTCAGAGGGACTTGAGTTTGAATCACCACCTCTGCTACTACCCCTAAGACTTTGGCAAAATCCTGTTCCCTCTGTAGGCTTCAATTTCTTCTATACTATTAGGGGGCTGCATTAATGATCTTTAAGGTACTTTCAAGGTCTAAATCCTATTATATTTCTATTACTAATATGTCTCCATTACTTACGGCACATATACAGAAGATATATATGAATTCATTGGTGGTGCATAATCTTCTGAGTTTGTTTTTTCCTCCCTTACCTTCCTTTAATGTGAAACTGTTTAATAGGAAAGCCATTGTGTAACTTGGTTTCTCTCATGATTCCAGAGTTTCTTGGTCTTATTCCGGGAAGCCCAGATTTACTGGCTAAGAACAAGGAAATTGGTTGATCATTCTGATTTCAGAGGTCCTTAAGTTCCAAAAGTATTGTTGGGGAAACACAAGACCTGTGCCTTTCTTCTCTCCTTTTTACCCAGAAAACAAGCAAAGTGGTAGTTATGAACAGAGCCTGAGGTTTCTCCCACAGTATATTACTATTAAGCAGTTATTATTTTTCCCTCTCTTTGACCTGCTCCCCTCACCCCAATAGTCCTGAGGAAGTTTTGAGAAATGAATTGCCTTCACATGTATAAACTTCTAGTATAACTTGGACTAGGGATGTTCTGTCCAGATTAGGTTAGCCTGATCCTGAACTACATAGATCACTATAATTTTAGCTTCCTTATCTTTTTTTCCTGGTCCTCTTACTCTTTCTACAAGATGTTTATTCGTAAACAGAGAAATTTGAGACCTGGTGCCCATAAGAGTGTTACCTAATACTGGACACCCAACAAAGTACAAGCTTTGAGCACATCATATTTTGGGGGGGGTGGTTGGAGGCAGTTGGGGTTAAGTGACTTGCCCAGAGTCACATAACTAGTGAGTGTTATGTGTCTGAGGCTAGTTTTGAACTCAGGTCCTCCTGACTCCAGGGCCATTGCTCTATCCACTGTGTCACCTAACTACCCCTTACATTATATGTTTTTTAGTTTTAAATTGTTGTTGGTTATTGCTGGAAGACAATAAAAATGCTACTTTGGCCAGGTAACCGTATTAACTTACATATTTGTTTCATGGATCATAAAAATGCAGATGCAAATGTAGAATTTTTATATTGAATCATTATTAACTCATCCCTGGGGAATGACCATCTGGAACCTAAGGATTCTAGGCCATTTTACTAAAAATAGGAAATAAGCTCCAAAATACAGGTCCATTTTTTTTTCTCTAATTAAATTGTTTATAATATTCAGCATGAGTTGAAAAACAGCACTTTCCAAAGTACCAAAATGACTAGTACATGGAGAATATGATGGAGAAACAACATATAACCAGAAATAGAGTTATGAAACAGAAAAAAAAAGCAGCAAGGCGTAGTGGATTGTGTTGGACTTGGTATTGAGAAGACCTGAGTTTGATTCCTGCCTCAGCCACTAAGGAGCTGTGTGACCCTTGGCAAGTCATTTAACCTCTCTCAATCTCAGTCTCTTCATCTCTAAAATGGGGATACTAATAATACCCACCTCACAGGTTTATTGTGATGACCAAATGAGATAACACATACGACACTTTGCAAACCTTACGGTGCTATATAAACAGTAGATATTATTATCATTATCAATAATAAACTTTTAAAAAGAAATAAAATTTCATCAGAGAAATATATGAAAGGAAGAGAAGATGGATTGGTCATGTGGTGAGGGCAACCAATGCTAGTAAGATGGCCAGGGTTCTCCACTGGTACCCTTATAATGTTACAGGAAAGGTAGGAAGGTCTCCAGTGTGTTGGGTTGACCCTCTTCACAAACTTGTGGTAGGTATGACATGGACAGGAGTATCACAGGATGATCAGGTATTAATGGTTGTGACTGCTGTCATTGCAGAGGGCATCTAAACCATTGAGTATGTAATACAATTTGAGTATAAGATCCAAAAGAATATTGCCAAGCTGGAACATTAGGTTGATTCTAATAAGATGAAATTCAATAGAGTTACATGGAAAGTCTTACATTTGGGTAAAAATCTAAGATGGGGGAGTCATGGATACTCAGCAATTCCAAAAAAGATCCAGATATTTAAAAAGACTACAAGCTCAATATGAATGAGCAGTAAAATGCTAATATGGTCGTGCACTACATTGAAAAGAGTTAACTCATAAAAAAAAATGACAAAAGGGATAGTTTCAGAAAAACCTGTGAAAACTTATATGAACTGACACCAAATGGATTGAGCAGAACCACGAGAACATTGTATATAGAAACAGCTCTGTGATCCTGGGCAAGTCGCTTAATCCTTGTCTGCCTCAGTTTCCTCATTTGTAAAATAGGAATAATAATAATAGTACCTAACTCCCAGGGTTGTTGTGCGAATAAAATGAGATGTTTGTAAAACATGAACACAGAGCTTAATGGTAGGCACTTAATGAATGCTTGTTTCCTGTCTTTCTTTTCATACATTCTACAGTCTAGCCAAACTGGTCTCTTTATTCTTCATACAGCACATGCCATCTACCATATCCATTTATTTTCACATGTTTGTCCTGTTCTTCCTCCTCACTTCTGTGTCTTAGAAACTCTAAAGCTTGCTGCATGAGACTTTTCTTGATACCCCTTCAGTTATTATTGCACCCTACCCATTCCGTTATCTTGATGTTATATACATTTAACTTGGACTTAAATGTGGATAGGTTGTTTCTCCTGGGGTAAAGTAAGCTCCTTGATGGCAAGGACTGTTTTTTTTTTATTTTGATATCCTTAGTGCCTAGCATAGTGTTTAGCACATAGTAGGTACTTATTAACATGAGAGAAATACTTGTAAAGTGCTTAGCAAGCACAGTGCTTGGCATATAGTAGTCTATATATGAATGTTAGCTATTATTATTAATAATAATTTGCTATTGCCTTAAAACAAATAATTAAAATTAAATTACAATACACTTTTGCCTTGTCTTGCCTTCAAACTTACTCTAACTACCTTGGAGTTAAACATTTGTAGATAATAAGTAAATATGTGAGAATCTTAGTAGATAAAAATTGTAAGAAGTACTGTATTTTATTATATAAAGTTAATATGGCTCTAACATTTATATGCTGGAAATAAATACTTTTATCCTGGAAAACATGTGAGTAACTATAGAAGTAAGCCTGTGATCATAAATGTTCCATTGTTAAGTTTCTGTGGTTGAATGTGGGGCATGAATAAATGAAAATTCACAATGAATATTGAAACCATTCTTTGGTTAATAGTTTTATACTATAGTTTAGAGAGCACTGAAATTGGAATCAGAAGATCTGGCTTCAAATTCTGGTACTCTTAATTGATTATCTTATCTTGAGGAAATCATTTTACTTCTCTAACCTTTAATGTTTTCATCTATAAAATGAACTGGAAGTACTAGATAATTTTTAAAATCCCATTTCCAAGGTTTTATTGTTCTGAAAATAACAGTGTTGATTTGAAAGTATCCTCTGGCCCATCTGTGTTGGTTATTTGAATGATAAAGGAGAAGTCATATCAAAGATGGGGTGAACAAAGGGCCCCAGAGCAGCACTTAGGTATGGGGGTGGGATTGGGGCAGCATAGCATAAGATAGTGTACAGAGAGCTGGCCTTGGAGACAGGAAGAAGTTCAATTCTGACGCATACTGACTGTGTGATCCTGGGCAAGTCACTTAATTTCTCAGTGCCCTTGGAAACTATAAGTCATTGAGCAGGTGCTAATCTGCATAGGGAGAAGGAACACTCTACACTATAGAATCCCAGGTGTGGACCAAAAAGGAACAAAATCAACCATATGGTTTGGTGGTTTATATCGCTATTTATACCCATGTCACTCTTCATTTGCTGCTGATCAATCTGGTTGTTTGGATTCACTATGTAGAGAAATGGATTCTGCCACCTGGAAAGAGTACAAGGCTTGAGTTTGAATTCCAGCCTTGCCACTACATTTATGACCTTGGGCAAATAACTTCATTGGGCCTCAGTTTTCTTTTCTGTAAAATTAGGATGTTAGACTAGCCAATCTCTAAGATCTCTTACAACTCTGGATCTACAATCCTATAAGTTAAATGAGCATAATAATTAAGAAACGCATATATAAAAATGTGGAAAAAACACATTTTTCTCTCAAAGGTATGTTATGCCAAATAAAGTCAACTGAAATACTATGGAATCATGACACAGACAGTAAAATGCTAATGTGACGTTCGTAATGAGCACACTGTTCATGAAATGCCAGGATTGGGGAATATGATACTAATGAGTTATTACAGTAGCTCCTTTGAAGCATCTGGCTGGTTCTTTATCTGCCTTTAACCACTTTGGATGCCTTTTCAGATCAAAGATTCTTCCTGTCTTTAGTGTTTTCATCCTTGGCTTAGAGGCATTTCAGATAATTTTTTAAACATTTTGTGACATATCCTAATCCTTCCCTGCTGCCCTGCAATGGGGGAATGGCACTAGCCTTTCTTGCTATATGCCAATTTTAAGTGTATACTTGTGCATCTCTGGACCATAGGAGCACTGCATGTTTTTGACTTATGTAAAGCAAGTGTACAAGCCCAATTCCAGGGCTAGCAGAAAGTTAACCAGCTTTGAAGTCAGTAAGAAGTGGGTTCAGGTTTCATCTCTTCCACATACTGACTCCGTGGCCCTGGAAAAGTCACATCCCCTCCCATCACTCTGAACACCTCTGTAAAACCTGAAGGTGTCCATCTTTATTGGCAGAGAGAGCATCTCACTTACCAAATCACAGTACAGGGTTTTTTTAAAAAGCTGTATTTGCAACAGTGTGACCTTGGTGACCTTATAGAATTCAGAATCTGCTCACTTCCTGACTTGGACTTACTTAGAGAAACTCTAGTCCATTGGTTCTTAACCTTTTTGTGTCATGGACCCCTTTAGGTAGTCTAATGAAGCCAATGTACCTCTTCTTAGAACAACCGGGTATGATGCTATTAAAATACATAGGATCACATAGGAAACTAATTTTATTGAAATGTAGTAATCAAAATATTTTTTAAGTTCAAAGATCCCAGATTAAGAATCCCTGTTATAGACTTTCCAACCCCCAAGATTGGCTCAGGATCAGTAAGTCACTAAGGTCACCCTATTGCAAGTCTATATGTATGTGCTTTTGGGACCATCCTAGGAAATCTGATCTGGATTATGTTACTTAAAACCTCCTTAAACTGATCGAAACCATAGGAGAATTCCAGAGTGAATATAAATGTTCAGAAGCCCTAGAGTTCATAGAATCACAGGATGACAGATTTAGAGTTAGAAGAGACCTTAGTGATGATCTGGTCCAAAACCTCATTTTATCAATGACATACCCAGGTTCACTGACTTGCCCAAGGTCACAAGCCAGTATGTAATAGAGCTAGGATTTGAACCTGAGGGCCAATGACTCCATGTCTGGCAATGGTTCCATTGTATCAATCACTTTGCCAGCCTGGGACCATGGCACATGTTTTGGGATAGTGTTAGAACAGGTACATGTGACTCATATTGTTGTGGTTCAGTCATTTTTTTCAGTTGTGTCCAACTCTCTGTGACCTCATTGGAGGTTTTGTTTGGCAAAGATACTGAAGTGATTTGCCATTTCCTTCTCTAACTCATTTTACAGATGAGGAAACTGAGGCACACAAGGTCAAGTGACTTGTCCAGTGTCACACAGCTAGTAAGTGTCTGAGGCCAGATTCAAACTCAGGAAGATGAGTCTTCCTGACTCCAGGTCCAGAACTCTATGCAACCTAGCTGCCCCTTTGACTCATATGATCTGACCTTAAATTCCAAGAGTGCCTCTTGGGAATGAACACTTTTTTTAGCGTAGAGTGGTCTTGTGAATGTGTTTGCACTATTAAGGCACTATATTTTTACCAGCTACAGTGGATGAAGGAAGGATCAGGAAATCTAAAGTGACATATGGAAAAAAGTCTCAATGAATAAAGTGTAAAATTAATGGTATGTACTAGATTCTATACTTTATAGAGCATTCATCACATGATCTCTCAGTTACTTAGGATATTAGATATTTTATTTGAATAATTTAGAAATATAACTCACCACCCCATGCTCTAAATTCCTTTTTATTTGGGAGAGTGATACGTAATTTAATATATGGTACAAATGAAAGTATGTTTATGGTTTTTCTTCATTCTAAGGCATTGATAAAAGTTTCCAAAGTTTCAGGATAATGTTATTACTCTACTGCTTTGACAATACTACTTATTCATCCCAAACAGAACCCAATTTATACCTGCTCTAAGTACATGAATGATTCTTTTTTCTATTTGGTGTTGCAACAGAATGAGGTGATTGTCTTTTTTGTGATAGTTTATTTATTAAGAATTTCTCCCAAAGTAATCTATTAAATGTCTGAGATCAAAACAAGATTGTCCTGGAAAGTAATGATGCAGGCATTCATTCGTGAATCAAAAGCATTCCTAGCCTGTGACGCAGGAAGTTTCAACTAAAGGCCAGACATGCTAGATCTTCCCCCAAACCGCCATTCATTGCTTCCTCTGTGTATCCTGTTAGGAGAACCCTCTGAATGAATTGATGCCTTATACAACTCCTATACCAACCATCTCATCGATCTTAGTATAATGAATTTTACATAAGTTCACTAAGCAATTTCAAGGAAGCTATCTTGAGTGATAGCTTGATAGCATTGAGTTGCTTGTTTTAATGATAATATATTAATGTATATTTTTCTTTTATTTTTTAAGATCTTAGGGCAGTTGGGCTAAAGAAAGGAATGTTCTTTAATCCTGATCCTTACCTTAAGATGTCAATTCAGCCAGGAAAGAAGAGCAGTTTTCCTACGTTTGCCCATCATGGGCAAGAACGAAGGTCTACCATCATCAGTAACACAACTAATCCAATTTGGCACAGAGAGGTAATAATGTATGCTTTTTAAGTCTCTCATGCTTGATAGCTCAGTAGTTTGCCAAGTTGGCATCTTATTCCTTCCTTCTTTTGAATGCTTCCCACTGTGGTTTACTTCTGGGAGCTAGTTTAGATTGTCGAGGATGTGTGGTTTCCAGGGGCTATGTAAGAGAGGACATGAGGGAACACTGAATTCTAGTATATAGATGATACTAAGCTAAAGAGATTTCTCTCCCCCTTGGGTTTTGGCTAATGGATTTGTGGATTCCTGTAAGCTGCAGATTTCAATTAATTAGAGAAATACAATTGACTTGATGAAGGATCATTAAGTGAGTGTTCAACTTCAGGGTAGACATATTGACATGGACAGAATTACTAATTCTTTAGAACTGCAACATTCTGCAGTATGGTCTTACTGTGAGCTGACTGGATCAAATTAAAGATCAGGTTTTTCCCATTACTGCTACCTATAATAAGAAGAAGAACACATAAGTGACTGGTTTAGAGGGCTGAAATGAGACAATATTAGAAATGTCCCTGAGTTTTGTTACCCTCCTTCAAAGTGATCCTGGGTAAGTTATATATTATTTCTTTTTATATGAATCCTGTTTTTAGTTTATCAGTTAAATTATACCTGATATAGTGCATGTTTAAATAGCAATAACAACATTTATACCCTGGAAGGAACAAAACAGAAACACTGGCAGTCAGGAGAAAACATTAATTGAGGAGTCAGCTTTGTGTGATATTTCCATTGAGTATTCTCCTGTGGTTACGGAAATCAAAAGAATCCCGTGCGTTTCTATATGAAAATGATGCTGGTTGAAAGTAATTTATGGAAGTACTTATAAAGATCAAATGATCTTCAACTACATTGAATTTTATTCAGGGTGATAGAGATCCTCTCCCCAATTTCTTCAGTTTAAATATGGAGTTTCAATGAAGTGTAGTTTTAGTGAAAACCGTAGTATTTCGTTCATGCAATGTTTCCATTCTGATATTAATTTAAAATATTTTTAAATCACTAAAAGTCAGTGTGGTTCAATAGTCCAGTGGGAAGGCCCCTCTGTCTTTGGAATCAGAAGACCTGGATTCAAATATCCCCTCTTGTCACTTAAAACCCATGAGACCTTGGGCAACTCACTGAACTTCTGGGCCTCAGTTTGCTCATTTGTAAAATGAGGGAGGTAAACTAGAAAGGAGTGGATACTGATATTGTTATCAACCTGCTTGATGGAAAGGATGATAGTACTCTTAACAGAGAAGGAAGATTAGAGGAGAGATGGTTTGGGGTACACATAATAATGAGTTCAATTTAGACACATTGAGTTTGAGATACTGATGAGATATCCAGATGAAAAAATTCAGGAAGCCGGTGATAATGTAGGACTAGACTTGAGGAGAGAGATTTGGGCTGGATATATAGATCTGGGAATCATCTGCTTAGAGACAGTAATTGAACCCACAAGATCTAATGAGATCACTAAAGGAAAGAGTATATCTATAGAAGAAAATAGGAGACAGGATAAAACCTTGGAAGAATAGTGTTTTCTATCAAAATCCAATGTATTTGAGATTTATTTTAGAGACAAATTAATGTTATCCCTTTTTCCTTTATAGAAATATTCTTTTTTTGCACTTCTTACTGATGTCTTAGAAATTGAAATTAAAGACAAATTTGCCAAGAGTCGTCCTATCATCAAGCGTTTTCTTGGGAAACTAACCATACCAGTCCAGAGGTTGCTGGAACGTCAAGCCATTGGGTAAGCACAGTTATTTTGTGGCTCTTAATAAGATCAGTAGCTATGCTGCCAGTGGAAAATAGCACTTTTCTGACTAGCCAATAGAGATTTCCTCAGTGATCAGATTTCTTTTCTATCCTCAATCCTTTAAACATCATATAATTTCCTTACACCTATAAAATTCTGATAGCTTAAAAAAAAAACTTTTCACTGTTACGTTTTATATGTAAACTATTGTTTTCTCTGTAGCTCAAACTTGGCAACTCAGTCCTATCCTGAGATATACTTGCCAAGATACTACGTATTTAAGCAATGTTTCAGAATAGAATCTTTTAATGTCAGATAGTAGTACACTAGGACATCTTGTGATGCCACCTTTTATAGGGCAATATCCTAAATAAAATAAGGGTCTACCTTATACTAACCAATTCCACAAATAGGATTTTGTTTCTTAATGACAAGATCTAAAGTGTTTTCCTGTATTAAAGTGATCTCATACACAGGATGAATTCTAAATGTAGTCTTGTAGTAAATTGAAGTATAATTATTCAAGTAACTAAACCTTCAGAATCTACTGCAGTTATACTTTCCCCACCTCAGACTTTCACCTTTCACCTCCCTTTTACATGTTATCATCCCTGTTAGAATGTAAGGTCCTTGAGGGCAGGGATTATTATCTTTGTATTTGTATCTCCAGCACATAGCACAGTGCCCGTTGCATAGCAAAGATTTAATTAAAGCTTTACTCTCTCTCTCTCTTTTTAAATATACATATGTATACATATATATGCATATATTTATACACAAACATATATTTCCTGATCAGTCTAAAAATGTTTTGATTATGATTTAACAAAAATATAATAAATCTACATTTTATTGCTTAGTTTATGTGTCTGTGACAGCAAATTTAGATGAACTCCATAATAGGTTGTCAACAACTTTTTTAAAATTATTTTTATATCATTGTAATATTACAGTATCATAATATAAGTAATTATTATATTATGTCATTAATTATAATATATCAATGTAATGCAATAATATGATGACAGTAACATAAAATAATAAAATAAAAATAACAACAATAATAACAATAGCAAACATTTATATAGCACCTACTTACGCCAGGTACTATGCTAAGTGCTTTACAAGTATTATCCGATTTGATCCGTCCAAAAACCCTGGGAGGTAAATGCTATTATTCTCCCCACTTTACAATTGAGGAAACTGAGACAAACAGAAGTTAAGTGACTTGTCCAAGATCATACAGTTAGTATATGACTAAGATTGTATTTCAACTCAGGTCTTCCTGATTCCAGGAGCATTCTATCCTTTGCCCCATGTAACTGCCTACTATGTGCCAGGCACTGTGCTAAGAACTGTGGATACATAAGAAATGCAAAAAAGAGCAACTGATCTCCAGGACCTCACATTGTAATAGGAAAGACAACATCCAAGCAATTGTATATTAATAAGATATATACAGGATAAATTGGAAATAATCTTAGAGAGAAAAAAGGATCAGGAAAGGCTTGCAAAAGGTGGGATTTTTTTCCTTTGTTCCCCTGAAAGATGTTTTCAGCTGAATAGAGGGTAATGCAAGTCTTCCAAATCCAAGAATCACTTTACCTTAAAAAGGCACTAACATAGGGTATGCAGATGAATAAATAGTGCCCATATTCAACTACAAGTTCTGTATCAGCCTGAATAATGCAATGCCCTAAAACTCTATGTCCAAAGTAAAGAAACCCCATTGATGCCATGATAAAATCAGTAACTGAGTGTCAGTATTCATCACAACTCACTGACAATACATGTCTAATATAAGTTTAGTTGTATTACAATAAACAGTTAATAAATTAATAAAGCATCTATTAAGTGTTTACTAGGACCCAGGTTCTATACTAAACAAGACAGTTCCTTTCTTCAAGGAGCTCATATTCTAATGTGAGAAGACCTAAGAAAAGCACATAAGAGTGAGCTAAAAAGGGTCGGGGCCTGCAGGAGCTGCAGCCTAACAGGGAGCAAAGTAGTGGGCCTCACAGTACTGGACCTCATTGAGTTAAGGAAAAAAACTGACCTATCAAAACTGAGACACACCTGGGGTCAAGTCCAGGTTACAGAGAGGGAGGAGGGGAAAGTGATGGTTGAAGTAGAGGAGATATGGCTGGAGAAGCTGGGGAAGTGACATGGGGGTGTGGGTTCTGGCAAGATAAAGCAACATCTGGACCACCAGATCCAAGGGACCCAGGGTGTTGATCCCATATCATAGGACAGAAAATCCCTTCACAAATTCTGCCAAATGAGTACAGATGAGCTCTAGATTGACAAACAGTTGGTGTAACTTAGTTACTATCAACAGATTCAAGCAGAAGGAAGCTCCTGTCACTGCTCCCTATGCACGTCACTTAACATCAAAGAGAAAGAACAAATCATTGACGGAATGGTTGATCCATATGGTCAGGGGCCATGATGACTATCACATTAATCAACAAACTTTTATTGGATCCCTACTTGTGAAAGGGAAATACAAGAGGCTTAGGAGGTGATCCCTGTTTTCAACAAGCCTTTAGCATCACTATGGAGACAAGAGATACACAGAAAAAGAGAATGCCACAAGGAAGCACGTGATAAGCCCCGGGAGTGGTACCAACAATAAGTGACAAAAGAGTTTTAGAGCAGAGAAAAAGTCTATGACCTAGCAAACTGTTTTGTAAATAGCTGACACTGAATAAATACTGAGTAAATGAGACTGTCACTGTCTGAACAAGGTAATGGGAAAGGTTTCATGGAGGGAAAGAGGTCTTGAGCTTATCCTTGAAATCACTATGATTTGTACAAAAGGAAAAGAGAGGGGAAATAGCATGACCACAGGCACATAGGGGGAAATGCTTAATGTGTACTGGGGGATGATGAGTAGATCAGATTGGTTAGAGCACAGGCTCTTAACCTGAGGTTTGTGAACTTGTTTTCTAATTTTTTTTAATATTTTGGTATCTGTATTTAAATATAATCATTTTCCTTTGTAATCCTATTTTTTTTGGTATTGTTCAATTATTTCAGTTGTGTCTGTCTTTGTGACCCCATTTGAGGTTTTCATGGCAAAGATAGTGGAATGGTTTGTCATTTCCTTCTCCAGCTCATTTTACAGATGAGGACACTGAGACAAACAGGGTTAGGTGACTTGCCCAGGGTCATACAAACAGGAAGTGTCTGAGAACAGATTTAAACTCAGGAACATGAGTCTTCCTGACTTCAGGCCCAGCACCTAGCTGCCCTCATGTTCTTTTATTTTAGGTATTTAAAAATATTATTCTGAGAAGTGTCCATAAGCTTCACCACAATGTCCAATGGGTCCCTCACACAAAAAAGAGTTGAGAACCTCTGGACTAGAGAAAAGGGAATAGTTGACCATATGTTTGGAGGGATAGTCTGAGCTTAAATTACACCTTTAATATTAGTCAGTGGAATTTGGATTGTTTTTTGTATAGATGATGGGGAGCTATTGAAGGATTTTGAAGAGTGACGGTTAAAGTAGATATCAATCTGGCCACAAGCTTACAGAATGAATTTGAGGAAGCAGAGAAAAAAGAGGAATGAAGATCAAAAAAGAAGTTTTTGTAGTAGTTCAGATAACGTGATGACTCAGGACTAGGGGATAACCAATGGAAATTAAAAGGGAAGAGATGGATAAAAAGCAGCAAGAGACAAATTGGCAGGGCTTGGTGACTAGATGAGGGGCAAGAGAGGAATTGAAAGTGATCCTGAGATTCAAGCCTGGGTAACCCAGAAAATGATGGTGGTGTTAAGAGAGATGGAGAGGTGTGGAAGGGGAACTGGTTTTAGAAGAAGATGAGTTCAGTTTTAGAAATATTGATTTCGAAGGGATGATCTCAACTTCTCAGTCGTTATGCTGAGGGGAAGGTAGGAGTGGGTGCTCTAGGGGGCTCAAGGACAGAAATGAAGGTTTGGAACAGCCTTGCCAGAGAGTGTTCATTAGGGAAGAATGAAATGATTGTTGGGCATTTGTAAGAGCAAATAATATACATTAGTAGGTGGACCCATTTGGTACATTTGTGTGACTTCCTCAAATGATCGTCAGTAGTGTGGGATTAGGAAAAGAGAAGCATCTGGTATTGGTGACTTAGGGTTGGGTTTAGTATGTCGTTAGCAACACTAAAACAAGGGAGCTAGAGGTACAAAGGTAAAAGACAATAAGTAGTTGAGCTGGTAAACTGTGATACTGACATGGTGAAAGGAAGAATATGAGGCCAGAGGAGGTTCAATGGATTGTAAGTATAGGGAGAGGTAGAGAAAATCAAGTAGTTATCAATCTGTCCATAAGCTTACAGAATGAATTTGAGGAAGCAGAGAAAAAAGAGGAATGGAGATCAAGAAAGAAATTTTTGTAGTATTTCAGGTAACGTGATGACTCGGAACTAGGAGGAAATGCTCAATATGTATTGGGGGATGATGAGTAGATCAGATTGGCTAGAGCACAGGTTCTTAACCTGAAGTTTGTGAACTTGCTTTTTTTAAAAATATTTTGGTATCTGTATTTAAATATAATAATTTTCCTTTGTAATCCTATGTTCTTTTGGTGTTGTTCAATTATTTCAGTTGTGTCTGTCTTTGTGACCCCATTTCAGGTTTTCATGACAAAGATACTGGAAGTGGTTTGCCATTTCCTTCTCCAGCTCAATTTTACAGATGAGGAAACTGAGTGAGGATAAAACACAAATTTGTGAGGATTTAGTTAAAGGGAAAAATAGAAAAGGAAATTATGATCACTTAGGGGAATTTCAATCTTTAAGATAAAGAGCAATCACTCAGCAATGAGCTATTATGGGATATAAGGAATGACAAGTATAACTGAGATTGAATGAAGTTATAGGTCATGAGAGTTGAGGATATCATGCACTGGGAGACCGAGTTGTTTGAGAGGACATTAGTGTTTAAACTGAAGTCCCATTATATTGTAGGATCATCAGTTCATGAGGGACCACAGGAGTCATCTAGACCAATCTCGGTATTTTACAGCTTAGGAAACAGGTCCTGGTAAAGTTGTGACTTGCCCACACATGTAGTAGGGTTTAAACTCATGTCTTCTGACTCCAGAACCAATGCTGTTTCTGCTATACTGTGTTCTATGAGGGCAGGGCTTGGTTTGGAAAAGACACAAGAGCCATAAATTTAATTCTTTGAGAAATAAGGGAGAATGACTGGGAGACTGATTGATGACTACACCAAATTCTAAAAAGTTAGTATAGACCTATGGAATGAACCTCAAAAGAGGAGAGGTTACTGAGTGATGGTTCTGGAAGTGGCCATCAGGAGCATAGTATAGGCCATCTCCTCCTCCCGATTCAGTGTATTAGGGACCTAAGAAGAAGGCATACACAGGACTGGAGAGGATGGACAAAGATACATTTGGAATAGAAAGTGTGAGGCTCAGTAGTAGCTTTTTCCCATATCCATGGCAGCAAGTTGAGAAAGGTTCATCCAAGTCTTCTCATTGTTCTGAATGATCCCCTATTTCTACTACATATTATCCTTGGTTAAACACTCTATTGCCTGGGCTACATGTTATCTCCCTTCATGGTCTTCTTGGGTTTGGTAAAGCTATAGGTATGTCAACTCTCAACTCTATGTTTGGAGGTATAGTCTGAGCCCAGATTGTGCCTTTAACATCAGTCGGTGCATTTGGATTGTATTTTGCAGTCAATAGGGAGCCATTGAAGGATTTTGAAAGAAACTGATGATTAAAGTAGACATCAGTCTGACTGAAAGCTTACAGGATGAATTTGAGGAAGCAGAAAAACAGAAGAAAGGAGTTAAAGAAAGAAACTGTTGCAGTAGTTCAAACAAAGTTCAACCTTCCTGGATCGTAGTTTCCTCAGCTGTAAAATAAGGAGATTGGTCTAGATGGGTTCTATGGTCCCTTGTAAGTCTAGATCAATGATCCTCAATATAATGGACTTCAGTATAAACATTGATGTCCTCTCAAACAACTCAGTTTCCTAGTTCACTGACATCCTCTACTCTCATACCCTATAACTTCATTTGATCTCTTGTGTATTGAACCCTCTAGCTATGACAGATGAACTTCTGTCTAGGTTGTCATAAATTCTAAACTAATGAAATTTTAACGTCCAGGATAACCTCTCAAACTCATATATTTCCCAAACAGGAAAGTTTATTTTGTTTCCCTAAACAAAGTGATTCAGGTTGCCCCCTAATTTTTCTCTAAAGCTTTCCCTTTTCATTGCATTGAATTCTTCCGATTACATCAAAAGAGAGACTCAATTAAGTGCCAGTATGTTTTATAATACCTCTCTTTGAAACCAGGAGCCATTTCAGGCAGTGGACGAGTTTGGGTGGAGGATGATGGAAAGGAGTGTATACAGCATGAAATTAAAACTATAAATCATGAGTCTATGAACCCAGCACGTTCTCTCTATAGAGGTTTTTCTTTGCTTAATGAAAAATCTGATCATTTTGAGGCTCCCTCTTACAATAAGAGCCTCTTCTCTGGTTCTCAGATGGCATGAATCTATGACTTCATGTGACAGTGGTGGTTCTAGAGTCAAGAAAATCTGGATTCAGATGTGACCTCAGACAATTACTAGCTGTGTGACCCTAGGAAAATCACTTAACCTTTATCTGCCTCAAAATGGGAGTAATATAAGTACCTACCTCCCAGGGTGGTTGTGAGGCTCAAATGAGATAATATTTGTAAAGCAATTTGCAAACCTTAAAGTGTTATGTAAATGCTATTGTTATTATTATTGTTATTACTATTATTATTATTATGTATTTGGTAGCCAGGCCTGCCATGAGTATTAAGGAGGTCAATTTAGAAGTCAGAGGTAGGAAGATTCTTTACCATCCCGACCCAGACACAAACTTCCCAGAATTCTCTCCTGTAGCACTCCCCACATCCCTGCCTCCCTTTCTAACTCTGCACCCTGTAATCAATGTGTTAGATGAATATCCATTATCATTATTATTAACTAAAGTTCTATGTAGGGAAAAATTTTAAGGAACAGTTTAAAATGCCATTAATTAGTTAGTTTTAGGTAAGTTCTTTAATGTAGCCCAAATGATATATAACTGTTCTTGTTCACTTTTTTCCTCTTTAGCACTATCCATTAGAGGGCAGTATGAGAGCAGAAATGATTATGATTTGGTTTATTGACCACTTTCTTTACTTAAGAATCAGCTATCTGAGTCTAAAATAAAAGTTATCTAAGTGTAGCAAAGACCTGGCTTGAATTTATTGGACTTGAGTGTTGAAGAATCATAGAAGTGGACAATAATATTGAGCCTATCCGACTTCTTTTACAGATGATAAATCAAACCTGTTAATGCCTTTCCTCCTAAAATACTTTGTAGTTAACTGTTGTGTATTTATTCAAATTATGTTTATCTGTGTATACTTATACACAAAAGTCTTTGCACAGTTTTAAGCTTTAAAATTAAAGCAAAAAAAAAAGGCGATTAAAGCTTAAAACTGCACTAAGACTTTTGGGACTCAGTGCATCTGTACTTCTTGTCTTCCCCATTAGAATTTAAGCCCTTTGAGAATAGGGATTTTTTTATGCTATGTATTTCTATCCCTAATGCCTAGCACAGTACCTGCACATAGTAAGTGCTTAGTAGGTGCTTAATTGGTTGGTTGGTTGGTAGATTGATTGATTGGTTAAGTAAGGGATTTTTCCTATGGTTCCAGAATTTATTGACAAATTTTCTGGTTCCTAGTCCAGTGATCTTTCCACTCTGCCACCCAGACTGTGCAACATGAGATAGAATCATTTTTAGCTTTTTCCTTATTGAATATATGGAGTGTTAAAGTGATATTAGCTAGGCCCATTCTTATTCTATAATATGCTAAAAAGCTAAACCCTTCACAGTTTTGCAGCTAATGACTTTCAAAAGACCCTACCAATACTTACTAGCAATAGAGAAATAATCTATTATCTTTCTAAGGAAATACCATATTCATGCTGTGTTCTATTTTCTATTTTTATTAACAATTTCTCTTGCCCACAGCATGATTTCTTTTAGCTTTTCAGTTTGAAACCCAGTGATAACAATTAAAAAAACTGATAGTACTGTTGTCGTATACACCAGTCTTTGAGTCTTTAATTTATGAACACATGACTCAAAAAATCATGGGGGAACTTGGTTTAAAGCTTATGGAATTTGAGATGTGGCTTGTAGTAGGAGGATAAAAGATCCTGGAAAACACCATTCGTTTCTTTTGTTTGTTTGTTTGTTTGTTTTGCAGTGATCAAATGCTCAGCTACAACCTTGGCAGAAGGCTCCCAGCTGACCATGTGAGTGGGTACCTCCAATTCAAAGTTGAGATTACATCTTCTATTCATGAAGGTGAGGTATCTGTGTGAGTAGATGCTATTAGACGAAACACTTGAGTTTCTTTAAAGTATCCTTTTATATTTGTGCAGTTCCATCAAAGAAAGGGAACTGTCAGAAGAAATTAATTTACCAAGGCAAATGTTAAAATCAATTTCATAGAAGCATCTGGGTCATGCCTACCTTCTGAAATCAGGATATAGTTTTTTCAAGGAATATTCCAAATATCAAATATCAGCTGTCATATCAACCTGGCTTGATGTATACTAAGTGAGTTTAGTATGTAGGAAAACCTTTACAACTCATTAATGATGAGAAGAGTCCCCAGTGGGTTGGTCAAATGTTCCTGTCAACATATATGGCCAATGCATACGGTAATAAAAAATAAATTTTTATGACTATTTAGTCTTGTTCTATTGGGTAAGATTTAATTTATGAGTCCCCTGCAACATGCTGTGTCCTCCCTCATAGTCACCCTTAATTTTTTAATGCCATTGTCATGTACGTTGCTTCCACTTTTCATAGACTCTCAAGGGGCTGCTTTGGGAGTAGTTTCTTCTGTCGTCTTCCTTTTGTACTAAAGGGCCAACTAGGAAGTCTTACACATTGTATTCAATAAAGTACAAAAGCCATGTAACCCAAGATGTCATTAAGTCTTTACTACTTATCTAGAGTGGATTTTTGTTTGTTTGTGCTAATTAAGGGGAAAACTAGCTGGTCCTAAGAGTTTAATGAACATCAATGGGAACAGAATTTGTGGGCATATAGATAAACCTTTCCTCCTCCATTGTTTCTTTAATTAAATTGAATGCAATAAGGGTTACTTGAGTTCTGCTGACATGCCCTGTGATTAGGGCAAACTAATTGCATATATTTACTTTCCAAATATTGTGTTTCTATTTAGATGCTTCGCCAGAAGCAGTTGGCACCATCCTCGGAGTGAATTCTGTGAACGGAGACCTGGGGAGTCCCTCTGATGATGAGGACATGCCAGGGGGACATCATGACTCCCCTCCAGTCTGTTCTAATGGTCCAGTCTCTGAGGAGAGTGCTCCAGATGGCACTCCAAAGCATTCCTTTAGGACTAGCTCTACTATGGAAATAGACCCGGAGGAACTAACCTCTAGTTCTTCCAGGACCTCCCCTCCCAGAGGACGGCAGGATTCACTGAATGATTATCTAGATGCCATTGAACACAATGGTCATTCCAGGCCTGGGACATCCGCCTGTGCTGAGAGATCTCTTGGAGCTTCTCCCAAACTAAGGAGTAGTTTCCCCACTGATACCAGACTCAATGCCATGCTTCATATTGACTCTGATGAAGAGGATCATGAGTTTCAGCAAGATCTAGGTTATCCTTCTTCCTTGGAAGAGGAAGGGGGGTTAGTAATGTTTAGTAGTGCTTCACGAATTGACGAAGGGAGCTCAATGAGTCAGGCAAAGCCAGACACCAACCCTGCCGAGGGGGAGGAAGTCCCAGCAGCTGAAGCTGCTTCAATGGAGAATAAGCAGGAGGAGGAACTGCTAGAGGTTCCTGACAGTTGCTCCATTTCAGATGCAGCTGTAGAAGAGGGTGAAAATGGCCAGGAACCTCAACCAAGTGCCGAGCAAGGCAATGGTGAATTATGTGACTCACAAGAGGGCGAACAGCCTACCAGTGATGCAGACCCAGGAAATTTGGATATTCCAGGAGAAAGCAGAAGGGCCATCAGTGAAACTGAGTCTGTTGACCAAGGCTCTGAACCTTCCCAGGTATCGTCTGAAACAGAGCCTAGCGACCCCGCCCGGACTGAGAGCGTCAGTGAGGCCAGCACCAGGCCAGAGGGAGAGAGCGATGTGGAAGGGGCTGATAGTTCCTGCAATGAGAGTGTTACCACACAACTGTCTTCTGTGGATACCCGGTGCTCTTCCCTGGAGAGTGCCCGGTTTCCTGAAACGCCAGCCTTTTCATCTCAGGAAGAAGAAGAGGGAGCCTGTGCTTCATCTCCTGCCAACAGTGGCCCTGCTGTGGGGTCACAGGATTCTGTATGCACCCCTGGGTCTTTGCCTGTGGTCAGGGTACCCAGTGGTCAGGAGGAAGGGCAGGCAGCAGAAATGCCTGCCGTGCCTGATGGAGAGGAGATGGGGGAAATCTGGCAGAGGAGGAGCAGTCTTCAGGCTACTGTGGAGAATGAATCACGTGAAGAAGACACCGGAGATGCCCAAGAAGCTTGTGAAGGGGCCACTGCTCAGGCTGAAGGAGCTACTGGAGGTAACAATAATGGGTAAAACCAGGAGCAAATGATTTTCAAATGGTGTTAGTGGAACTACTGAGTAATTAGTAAAGTTTTCACTGAAATATATCCGTTCATAGAGAATCCTTTCGTCTTAAGTTTAATATTTGCAAGTAGCTTGCCTACTGTTGCTAATGGATAAAAGGCTAATTAATGATTGTCCATCAGACATATAATATAGTACTAATGCAGCAGAGTATTTATTTCAATACAATACTTTATATTTATGATGTTTGGGTGAAAACGATTTACCATCATTGCTTCCCCTCTCTTCTCCCACACACCTTAATAAATAATCCCCCTAAGTTGTCTTGGACACAATTTATCATCCCATGACCAGTCGATGATAAACCTCTCTGAACTGAACTGGCAGGTACACAGTCTCTTGTTAGACTCACATTCAAAAGCCCTTTCAACTTGGTAGGACTGGAAGGAGATCATGGGACACTAGTGTAGCCTTTAAGAATTCAGGGTTGTCTATACTGTAATGAGGCTTTGTAATATATAGTGGCTATGTGCAGGGAAATTTCCCCAAACTGGGGATAGGAATTTCTTAGTCTGCCAAAGGAAATTCTGAAGTCATACATAACAGACCTCAACCAAGATCTATGATATGCAATTGCTTTAATTAGGAAGAAGAAAGTGTATTATGGAAATGGGGGGAGGAGGAGGGTTTAATCTGAAACAAGCAGCCTGGTTACAATAGCAGCGTAATTAGTCCTCAGAGCCTTACAAGAACCGTGAAGTTCTATCTTTGTAAAAATATGGCCTTGGAAATGAAAGCCTAAGCATGTGCTTTGAATAAAATATTTCTCTGTTTCTTGCCACCTGCAGCATAAGAAATGTCAACCAGATTGCTGAGCATGATTACACTTGAAGAATAAATAATGCTAGTTTGTTGGCCAAAAGGCAATTTAAGACCTCAGTTTGCAAATAAAACTTTGGCTTTCTCAAAGTGAACATGCTATATAGGAGACCAGCTATATAGTAGCACAAAGTAGAATAGGACATTTCTAAGTGTTTTATTGTTGCTAGATTAACAAAATCAAAGGAAAACTTTCATCAAATGTCTAAAATAGCAAACGTCTACTCCACCTGGGCTTTTTTCCTAGGAAAAGGTAGCTTATATTGAAGTTTATTTGATTCCTACCTAAATTATTCACCTCATTCCTTCTTCCATTTCTATTCACTCTATGTTAGGAATTGTTATTTTAAAGCTTCTCAAAGTGTTGGGATAGAGGCCTGTCTTGGGGTGATGGGAGGTGGCTCATGTGCATGTCTGTGTAGGGTCACTTCTACTTTATAAGCATGCAGATCTGTTACCCAAGTCTTTACCTAGGAGGTAAAACTAGAGGGAGGAAAAAAAATCAGGTACATTTTACAGGGTATTTTAGCACTGAAAGGAAAAGATAATACCCAGATAACTTTTTACCTTTAATCCTAGGTTCTCAAGCCAACGGCCACCAGCCATTGCGATCGCTACCTTCAGTACGTCAGGATGTTAGCCGATACCAGAGGGTGGACGAGGCTCTGCCACCAAGTGAGGACCTGTTAACTAAAGGGCTCACCTTTTAATCAAAGGGTTCAAGGTAGAAGCAGCTGCAAGGATAACAGGGTAGACCTGTACATGTCATCTAAGACACTGATGCAGGGGACCCTAAGGAGAAAGAATCAGGGTATTTATTCTTGAGATAGAGGTTAGGACTCCTTTCTTTTACTGTTACGTGCTAAAGTCGAGAAGTGAAACTTTTCTTGCAATTTGAGTGCCAAGGGAATAATAATGTAGTGATGCTGAGCTGAACAGATGCAGGCAGTCTGGACATTTGGAAGACAATGGAAATCTATTCTTTTTCTTGGATGTTTAATGCCCAAATGAAGTTTGTTAGCCTCCAAATAATGTTATGTCATTTTTCCTAGGGAGGTGTAGACTCATTCCAGTTTTAAATCTATGACCCATTCTGGGCCACAGTAATGAAATTTGATAAGTAGCCACTGAAACTAGAGCTTTGAAATGGGATTTTTTGTTATTGTTATTGTTGTTTTCTTTATGGACAGGAATACAAATACTTATAGCATAAAGGAAAGATGATTGAGACGTATGGATGTCGGAAGTGTTAACACAAACTGCATTCGTCAGTGAATGAGTGAATGAGGCCCTTGACTAACCATTATCCAGATGCAATTTAATATACTATTAAAACTCCTGGGGCTCCTTTGGCAAATCAAATTATGTAAGGACAGAACATTATCACTGAACATTTAGGAAGGAATTTTAAAAATACCACCAGCAAAGTTCTAGTTCAGTAAATATTGCTTCTCTAAAAATACAACGAACAATCCCTTTATCCTCATTGCTTTTTCTTCTAATGATTCAGCCTCTCTACTTACCCTGCTTTACATGTGTTTTTGGCAGGATGGTGATGATCTAAAATCTCTGCTATTTAAAAACAAAAAGAAAAAATAGATTAAAATGTAAAAAAAAAGAGGGTAACAGGCTAGCACCACACCATGTGACACATATTTAAACAGACACTTGGATGGAAGTTGTGTGTGTACTGTCTAGACAAAAGATGAATAGTGCCATATGAACTCTATCAAGGCATGAAAAAACTGACTATGCTTGCATTTGAAGTAGTGAACAAAGCTTGTATGTTGTCATTACTTTAGGTTATTTATTATTCAGAGTAATGGAAATTTCCTTGATATCAGCTTTGAAGTGTTTTGTATTCTTTTTAAATAGCTATTCTCTTACCTCCCTTCCCCTTCCTTCTTTCCCTTCCTCCCTTCTCCTTTTTCTTCTCCTCTCTCGTCTCCTGTCCTCTCTTCTCCACAAAAGACTAGTTTAATGTCTTAAACTATTGTTATTAGTGGCAAATGGAAAAATTATTTCCTTACTGTTTACATTGAGAAAGAAAGAATATATTCCTGGGTGATTTATGGATGCAATTTCAGGACAAGATGAATTAGAACATCAGGAAACAGCCTTTTAGCTATTTTTTGTTTTGTTTTGTGTATGTAGATTTGTAAGTAAGATTAATAAGTAACCCTAGTTACCATAACCTAGATACAATAAGGATAGGGTACAGTGGATGGAGTGCTAGACCTGGAGTTAGGAAGACCTGAATTCAAATTCTGCCTCAGACACTTACTAGTTGTATGACCCTAATTAAGTGGGTAAGTCACTTAATTTCTGTCTGCCTCAGCTTTCTCATCTATAAAATGGGTATAATAATATCGTCCACTTCCCAGTGTTGTTGTGAGGGTCAAATCAGATATTTGTAAAGTGCTTCATAAACTTTAAAGCACTGTGTAAATATTAGCTATTCTTCTAATTATTATTAAGTATGTAGGCAACTGATATCCTCTTAGCCACATTTATAATTTTTATTGTTGTGGTTTTTAAAGCCTGCCAAATTGTAAATCCTGTATTATGTGTAACATATCATAAGATCATAGATGGGGGAGAGGGGTCGAAAACCTTAGAAATCATCTAGTCTGAACTCTTCAGTTCAGAAGTGAGGAAATTTTGGCCTAAAGAGGTAAAAATTATTTGGCCTAGGTCATGTTAGTAGTAAATGTTAGAATGGGGGGGTCTAAGCTAAGTCAGCTGACTCCAGATCTCATGTTCTTTCTCTGAAACACACTGCAAAGGAAAGATTCTATTACCTGACTTACTTGAAGGGATTCTTTTCTAACAAAGTGCCAATTACTTTTATTAGCTTTAAGTGAAGTTAAAAAAGAAGAAGAAAATAGCTTATTAGACCACAGAGGGGAACAATTTTGACTAATTATAAGAATTTTTTTAAATCCATATTGTTGAAGCCTAAGCAGCATGTGCATTTTGGAAATTGTGTGCATTTCAGGTCTAGGCAGATCTAGCATAGGGGCATGATATAAGTAGTTGCCTTAAGGTTCCACATGCCCAGAGTCAGGAGCATAATTCAAAATAGGTTTTTGAATGACTTTTTATAAATGTACCCATTTTTAATGCTGGTGGCATAATAAATAGATTGCTGGTCAGGAAGACCCTTTTTCTTAAATTCAAAAATGGCCTCAGACACTTATTAGCTATGTGACCCTGGGCAAGTCACTTAACCCTGTTTGCCTCAGTTTCCTCATCTGTAAAATGAGCTGGAAAACCCCAAATGGTGTCACAAAGAGTTAGACACAACTGAAAAATGACTGAACAACAACAAATTTTTGATGCTAATAAATTCTCTACAGGCTTGGCAGTGGTGTTGGTGGTTTTTCATTTTGTGAGGTAATGTGTTAGAGAAAACCTTCAAAGATTTTTGTGAATAGTCAGTTAAAAAAAATTTATTAGGCACTTACTGTGTGCCAGGTACTGTGTTAAGCACCAGGAACACAACCATGTAGGAGATATGATTTTCAAATCAATGCTTCATCTCAGTTTTAAACGTGTTGAATATTGTAGTTTGAGTATGTCTATTTCCATTAAACTCTTTCCTCTTTTTACCCACATGGTTTCCAGTACCCTCACAAAGTTCTTTTCTGTCTGTTTTCATCACTTGCCTATCCTTGCTAACTCTCTGTTCTGTCCCCCAGTGAATTCTCTGCCTTTTCCTAACTGGTCAGTCACCATGACTAACCATTTCTTCAAAGTTGAGCCCTACCGTTCTGAGTCCCATGATGTTTTACTTCTTTGTGTACCACCTTAAGGGGAACCTGAGAGGCTCAGATTAAGATGTCAGTGATTGTATTTGTTTACCAACATTGGATGTCAGTTTATTAGTATTACCTGATCTGAAATTAAAAGGTGAAGTACCAGGGTTGATGGATGAAGACAAATGAAGATAAGCCTTTAAAAGCTTATCTAGAAGCAGAGTGTTAACTTGTACTATTTTTTTTTTACAAAAAAAAAATTAGTCTTGTGAGCCTCTCTGATTGTAGGCAAACTTCAACTTAACAAATATTTATTAAGGTATTCAAGGTTCCATAGCATGGCCCTTAAGGCCCATGCCCCCAGACCCCATTACAACTGGAAGTATGTTTAATATGTTGTTTGTCCTTTGTTCTGGAAGAGGATCAATGACATCAGGAGGGTGATGTCTTGACTTGCAAGTGACTTGGATTGAAGTGAAGCAGAACTGTGCAAAGTCATCAGCCTCACTCTCTCCTCCACGGTCATCTGAGTCTAGTGGCAAGAAGTAGATCAGGACAACTAGAGATGACCCCAGATGCAGTAGGAGACCTTGGTCTTTTTAAGAGCCTGTGGTCTTTCTGGGTCAAACTGGGAGGGGAAGACCCAAGGTTTCTGGCCAGAATGGAAACTATTGCTATTTACACTTACTCTGAGCCATCAAAACTCAAACAATGACCAAGTGAAGCTTGGATTGGGACCTACTGTTGACCAATCAATGAGAGCCAGAGTGATTTGAGTTTACGGCATGGTCAAGTAGTTCCATTTGAATTCCAATGGGCTTTATCAGTGCCTGGTTTTACAATGGTGTATTTAAAGACACCCACTCTACTGAATCAAACATACACAGCAAGACTCTGTTTACATCAGGAAGATGTGAGTTCAAATCCTTCCTCAGACACTTGCTAACTGTGTGGTCTCAGGCAAGTCATAACCTCTTCCTGCCTCAGTTTTCTCAACTTTAAATTAGGATAATAATAACATCTACCTCCCAGGGTTGTTGTGAGGATCAAATGAGCTTTACAAATGAGTTTGTCAAGCACTTGGCATAGTGTGTTACTTATGGTAGACGCTTAATAAATGTTTATTTCCTTCTTTCCTTCCTTCACTACCTCCTGTGACAATCTGTGCTGCCTGTTATCTCAGAACTTCTGTGGGAAGGCCCTGATCATCATGATCGCTAACTTACCCACACCTTGCTTTTTTATTTTTCTTTTAACTTACAGGAAAATCACTTCCATGTCCCTTTGTCTAAAGTTTACACGCTAATATATAGTTGGGTAAGACCTTGGAGAGATCACAACAGTTCCTGAAAGATTTTTTAACTCACGCTTTCAGGAGTTCGTTTTCTAATTGAACATGCTACTACGGGGTTCCATTTCATGGTTTGTCTTTGTAGTTGCTTGGTATCTTGTTACTTAAAGCAGCTTTTTCAGTCCTGCTCTCCACTCCCTCATATCAGGCTATGAGATAGTAAACTTTGACCCATAGGAAGCTGAGAAGATGACCTACCATTTTGGTCTCAAAAATCTTGTCCCACTTCTGACTTTGAATAGCAGTAATGGTGCCTGTGAGCCTATTGGCCACTTCAATTCAACAAACATTTATTTACTTCAAACTACTGTTTGAAAGAAATCCTTATGGTTCCTAGAAAATAAGGAAGTTTCTGGCTTACATGCTATACCACCATCTAGTACTTCACAGTGAAATTGCTGGAGGGTGATTCTCTAGTGTGAATGTGGCAAGAGTAAGAATTGCCCTCTCATTTTGAAGGCTGGTGGCTAGAGACAGTGCAGGTCCAGGGAAGCCACTAAAATATTGTTGTAGAGACAAATGTTTAGTTTGAGGGTATCACAAAGACAAGGGTGGAAGAAAATGGACAAGCTCATTTCCTTCTGGGAATTTGTTTTGGCTTTGAATGGATCTGTCCTGAACTTATTTTAAACAGTTTTACTTTTCTGGGGTTGGCCATATGTACAGCTGTATTTCTGTGGATGACTTCTGTTACTTGCAACATAAATATTCATTCTTATCTGAGTTGGTAGGATTCAAATAACTTTCAAATCTGGTGCCATCTTGAAAGAATTGATGTGTTAGGTAATGGATGTGAGTTCCATCTGAAGAATATGCATTTAGTTACCACTATGACCCCTGCAAAGTAGTAGGGGGGAGGTGTTTTCTCATGTTTCTTCTTTGGGGCCAAATTCCACAAGTCTAATTTCAGTTGTAAAAAATCAGATGGTATTGAATCTTTCTATATGGTGATTTGGGGGAAGGGCAGAGTGGGAAATCATTCCTTAAATTATTGTGATTATTTTGACACTAGAATCATAGAATTATATGTTAAGAACTGGAAAGACTTCTATTACTGAGGCTTAGAAAAAGTGAAGTGTTTTGCCCAAATTTAGGTAGCAAGTCCATGATAGAGTTAAGTCCAGAGCTGTAGTCTGCCTCAAGTCTGGGCCTGTTCAACTTTGCGGTGCTATAGCTGCCGCCAGGATAAGCTTGAACATATTGACCTACTTCCTCTCTCCATTAAGGAAGAGTTAAAAATATTGTTTTACTAACTTCCTGCTTCTAACAAATATTGACTTTGTAACCTCAGACACGTCACATAAGTTCCTGGTGTTCTAGGCAACTCTGAGACTTTAAGTTGCAGAAAAAGTACTGACTGACCTACATTGATAGAGGGCATTTCCTCATGGGGCAGTTTTCTATGTCAGTGAAACCACAAATGCAGACCCTAACCCTGTTTTACTCATTGATACTTCCCATTTTCCCATTCTCATTCTGTAAAAAAAAGAAATTTCCTAGTGTAAATCTCATTCCCAAATCTGTTTTCAGAATGAGTCTAGTATTAACCCTTTGTGGAATTCCTCTCTCTAATTAGCAGGGTACAAACCTACTATAATTACTAAAGAACCATTGGCATGCAGATCCCCTCTATAAGATCCATAGGAACAAGAAATTCAGGTGACGGTCTGGAATGGACTGTGCCTGACTCACACTGATGTTGTGGTAGTGGAACAAAATAAAATGTCCATAGGTCATGTGACAAGGAGGGAAATAGCATGTATTAAGTGCCTACCATGTACCAAGTACTATGCTAAGCACTTTATAAACATTATCTCATTTGATCTTCACAACAAACACGAGAGGTGGGTGCTATTATTACCTCCATTTTACAGGTGAGGAACCAGAAGCCGACAAAAATTAAGTGACTTGACTAGGGTCACACAGCTAGTATATGTCTCAGGAGGGACTTGAACTCAGATTATCCTAACTCCAGGCCCAACACTGTATCCATTGTGCCACCTAGGTATCTCAGTTAACAAATGGTGCTTTACTTAGCCATAGTAGGAGAAAAATACAGGAATATTCAACAGGGACACTGCATTGATTCAGCAGAGTTGGTTGTGCTGTTGGTTCATGGTCTGAAGCCTCAGAGAGCTATGTGGGGTGGCTTGTGTAATGAACACTAGTCTGAGAGTCAAGGAAAACTTAAAATCATATATCCATGAGCTAGGAGAGCTCTTAGAGATCATTCATTAATCCAACCACCTCATTTTACAGATGAGGAAATTGATGCCCAGAGATGTAAAGTGACCTGCCCAAAGTCACACCTGCATTTGAGTCTTGGCCCTGACATCAATTTCCTGTGTAACCCTGGCCAAACCACTTATATCTCTCCAAGACTCAGTTTCATCACCTGTAGAATGCAGGGATTAGACTAAATCAGTTCTAAAGTCCCTTTCCATTCTAATGTTCCATGGTATTTCAAAGAAATTTGACCAGGAATCAGTATAAGCTTACCAGTAATTATGTTCAAACAAAACTACATATAATGACATTCCACTCCAAATTCCTGGTCAAATTGTCCTTTTGCCCAATTTTCCCCCAAGTTCAAATCCAGTTAGGAATCATCTGTGGAGCCTGATTTGATAATGTTTTTGCCATCCAACAATAATTAACTTATCCTTCTGTGTCATGTTCCCTCCAAATTCTTTCCCAAATGGGTAATTTCATTTCTCAAACTTATTTGATTTTACTCCTCTGAACAATAAAACTACCTATTCCTCTAGCTAATTCACATCTTCTCTTCAGCTGGAAGAGTCCCTAAATTCTTTCACTATAAGGAGATGAAGCCCTGTACTGATTGTTAGATTCAATGAGATTAAAAGTATGTGAAAGCACTTTGTAAGTGTGATGTGCCTTAAAAATGTCAGTTGTTAATAGTTCAAAAAGGCTAGATTAAGCAGTGTTAATAAAATGGTCATTGTGGCATTCCTAAGACCAAAAAGAAAAATGAATGTATCCTGGCTAACTTTGAAAATATTATTAATCACATTTTTTCCCAAAAGACTAAATATCCAATCTCAAAATGTGGCAGAATGAAGAAATAAATGTAAAGATCTTGAATTTCAAACCTTCTTGTCTAATTTTAACATCATATGTCTATAAGAGAGCTGGTTATTAGAAAATGAATTTCCTGATTTCCAAGGTTTCAGGCAATTTTTCTATTCAGTACTTATCAAGATAATTTTAGTAAAAGATGGGCAAGGAACTCTAAATTTTGTCAAAATTATAGGGGCTCTGAACTATTCAGTCTATATAGCAACATAATTCTTCCAGTCTTCATCCATATCCCAAGTAACACCAATTTTACCTGCCTTAATATATACATCCACTTAGTAATTTGAACACTACTTTCTCAAATAATTCATGGTCTTCTGAGTATTACATCTTCAAAGTACCCATTATCTGCTATCCTATTTAGAAAACCTTGATGCTAAGATTGGCAATTATTATGCTAAGGTTTTATCTATGGAGAATCTTCATTGGGAAGACTGCTTCCCCTAGGCTATCTCTCTAGGGATAAATGTTTGAACCAAAAAAAAGGAAAACATCTTTGCGAATATTTTTATTACCACAATCTTAAAATGTAAAATGACAGCCAATGAAATGAGGTAGTATGTTGTAGATTCTTCTACTTATCATCTGTGTAATATTAGGTAAGTTACAATCTCTCTAAGAATCATTGGAATATGGGAGCAATAAATTCTCAGAGTTATGTGTTAAAAGGACCAAATGAGAAAGTGTGTATGAAAGTGCATGTAAATAGTAAAGGATCATATATACATAGAGGATAGTATTATCATCATTAATAATAGTAACAAATCTAAAGGGAAATTGCAAACATTTCTAAGCATTTCTTAATATTTAGTAATAGGTCCTATGTTAGGTATCTGATCCCTGATAAGACACATCCTAGCCTGTGTTAATAATTATTTCCCATTAATTTTATTTTGAGATCAACCTCATAGACTCTTAGTCTGACCATATACACATGATTAAAATGGTGAAATTTGAAGGATACAACAGTTAAAGTAGAGTGAGAATACTTCCAGTTGTTTGATTCGAAGCCTGGTGTGTAAGGATATGTTAGTATTCTATTAATACTCTCTTTAGGAGAAGGCCTTCCCCCTTAGTTTTGTCCAGTACATAGATTGCAGCCAGTGTTGAGTGGTCCTTTTCTGGAGAGAGAGACAGAGAGAGAAAGACAGAGAGAGAAAGACAGAGAGAGAGAGAGAGAGAGAGAGAGAGAGAGAGAGTGAGTCAGTGTCATATCTATCTATCCACCTAAAAATTCTTGTTACATTGCTGCTCTTTAGATTGATAAAAAATGGCCCCAGAAATTTAAGGGGGGAAAAGCAAATCTCAGGAAGTTATAAATATATCATACATTGGCTTTGTTTTATGTGTATATTTTAGTAAGCAAATTTTTCACATAAATTTTCAGAGCAGGGGGATATCTGACAGAATATTAATCTACTTTGAGTGTCAAAGAAAGCATAATTGCTTAGCCAAATTTTTATCATTTTTTAAAGGTAGAGAGGGAGAATATATGGAAACTTTATAGGTAGATAGAGAAATTGCCCCATTCTAGAAAATTCTTGCTGTTTGGAATGTAGCAGTGACTAGATTATGAATGAATATGCACTGGATGATCATTGGACTGCAGAGATCACAGTCCTTTTGGTGATGAAATTCTACGATGAGCTACTCAACATATGTAGAGAAGTTGGTCCTACCTATGATGGCTAACTATTGGTCCTTCCTCAGGGCTGGAAAATTTATAGATTTACAGACTCTTTGAACAAAATAATTGTAAATACAAATAAAGGAAACCAATACTCAATTTATGTACCATAATATAAATGTGCACATACTGATTCTGCTTTTTAAATGTAGACATTATTATAAAGTATATATGGTGTATAATTGGTGTCATATTGCTTGTCTTCTCAGTGGGTGAGGGGGTGGGAGAGAAGGAGAGAATTTGGAACTCAAAATTTAAAAAGAAAAGAATGTCAAAAATAAATGAATAATAATGAAAACTATATGTAAGATATGTATCTACATACTATTGAATTTTCAAGTCCTTTATTCTAAGGAAAGACAGGTAAATTTGGAGATACTTTTAAAAGTTTGTGTCCTGGCTAGGATATACTTAATAAGCTGTCACCAAAAAAAGATTCTGGAATCTCTAAGGGGAAGTTATACAAAGAGGTGTATGATTATAAATACAAAATTACAGTATGTAAGTCTTAGGAAACACGTGCTAAACTCAGTAAACACAATTATAGTCTTACCACCTAAAAATTCTTGTTACATTGCTGCTCTTTAGATTGGGAGGCTCGGATCGACAGCCATGGAAGAATATTCTATGTGGATCATGTAAACAGAACAACAACCTGGCAGAGGCCCACTGCTCCCCCCGCCCCACAGATACTTCAGAGATCCAATTCCATACAACAAATGGAGCAGTTAAACCGTAGGTGAGAATGGCTACTATGGCGTCACTCTTTGGGTGGTGATAACTAGGGAAAATGGTTGTCTCATTGTCCTCGGATATCAATATTAAGCCATTGCCATAACTCTTTTAATTTGATGGACCTCATTCTGGTGTGGGGTGTGTGTGTGTGCGTGTGTAGTAGTAGTAGTAGTAGTAGTAGTAGTAGTAGTAGTAGTAGTAGTAGTAGTAGTA
>NW_020954557.1:14291490-14388974 GCF_900497805.2 Vombatus ursinus
AAAAACTACAATTTAACAAATTAAAAGTTTTGAAGTCTGATAAAAACATGTTTACCCTTTCTAAATTCAAGTAATGTGTTGTTTTTATTTTCTAATCCATGGGGCATTCATTCACAATGCAGTTTTATGCAGAGTTTTTGTTTTTGTTTTTTGTTTTTGTTTTTTCTTTTTGACTGCAAATTTACAAAAAACTGGAGCTCAAAAGACAGCTGAAGTTTCACTTTAAACATTTAATAATTTAGTTTTCCTTAAATGATACCAAGCTTTCTTAGATTTAGCTAATGTACCAAGAAATTTTCTAAGAAGTAATGGACAAATAAACCTAATTTAACTAGGGATCTAATGTCAAAGAGACTTAACAAAAAAAGAGTGGATGGTTGTGTAGACAGTGTATATATCTCCTTTCTTTTATGAAATAACTCGACTGGATCTTTGTTTTTTTATGGTCTGCACTATGTAACTCTAGGGTTTTGATGGCAGGTATCAAAGTATCCGCAGAACAATGACTAATGAAAGACCTGAAGAACATACTAATGCCATTGATGGAGCTGGAGAGGACACAGACTTCCACCAGTCCAATGCAGGTTAGAGTCAATTGCAATGTTGAATCTTAGCAAGGTGAGGAATCATCTGGGCATAATGATTCCTGATAGAGTATAATTTATTTATTGGGCAAATAAATTCTCATTTTCAGTGTATGACATGGATCATAAGAACAGCGACAAAATGGTAAAGCTATAGTTGATGAATTTTCTGAACTTTCTGTGGGGATTATGAAAGTAAAGTTTAGGAAATAGGCCACATAATCCCAAATGACATGTTTACCTTTGGCTTTGATCTGGATGGTTGGGAAAGAAAAATTTACTCATTTAAAAAACTTACTAGTTGCAAAAGATGAAACTGTTTTATTTTGATATTATCAAGTACAATTAGGATTTAGTATATTAATTTAGATCAAAGGCAAGCCTTTTTGAGGGCATAAAAGTTTCTGTTTAAGTCCAAGTGCACTTAACGAAATGCCAGATATTCTTTGCTTTTTACTTCATGCTTCAGATCAAAGGGAACAGAACTAGTCCAACTGCGTAAGAGGGTTCTCTTGAAAGGTTTTATTTGTTCCTAATAGATTTTCGACGGGAGAATGTGCTGCCCCACTCTACCTCCAGGTCCAGGCTGACGTTACTGTTACAGTCTCCTCCCGTGAAATTTCTCATAAGCCCAGAGTTCTTCACCGTGCTGCATTCTAACCCTGTGAGTATTCCCTTTTGCCCTGGGTTCAAATCTGGATGGATATGATGAATAGGAATTAGAGACCAAGAGTGTGGGGGAAGGAGAAGGGATTGTTATGTATCTGCATTCAGATTTTTTTTTTCCCTGAGCCTTGCTAAGTGACTGTATTGACCTTTGGATGGAAAGAGATAAGCTTTGTTTTATATTGAAGAAAATTGTAACCCATTGAAGAAAGACAAAATTAAAGCATTTAAAGGCAAGTCAAGTTTGGAAAGGATGTAGGGGGAACGTATGAGAAGGGGTTGAACCATTTCATATTGCAGAAGTACTGGATCTGAGGTCTGATTTTGAAGCCTAACTGCCATGCTTATGAGCTGGGTGGTTTCAGGCAGGTCATTTCACTTTTTCATTTGTAAAACGAGGGGATTGAATCAGATAAGAGGTTCCTAACCTGGTGTCCCTGAATTTGGTTTTTTAAAAAATATATATTTTAATAACTATTTCAATATAATTGGTTTCTTTTGTGCTCTTATGTATTTAATTTTATGCATTTAAGACTATGAGTTTTGAGAAGAGACTCATGGGCTTCCCTATAGTGCCAAATGGGCCCATGACACATAGGAAAAAAGAAATGCTCGTGAACTCCTAGAATAGGTGACTTCTTAGACTCCTTCCAGCTCTGACTCCAATTTTGATCCTAGTCTTGATCCCACACTTAGGATCTGGACCTTCCCTTATGCTTTCCTTTGTCCTTACAATCTGCCAAATGTTGGTAAAAGATTCTAGCATCCATAAGAGTGAGGGCCGTGTCTGAGGCTGGATTTGAACTTAGGTCTTCCTGACTCCCAGTCTAACACTCTATCCACTGAGCCACTTAGATGTCCCTAATCTAATCAGGTTATAAAGGGCTTTAAATGCCAATCAAAGGAATTTTTATTTTATCCTAGAGGTAATAGGGAGCCTGTTTGTTGAACAGGGGATAACATAGTAATACCTGTGTTTGGCAGCTATGTAGTACATAGCTTGGAGAGATGAGAGACTAGAGACAGGGAGACCAACCAATTAGGAAGCAATTGCAGTATTTTAGACAAGAGGTGATAAAGACCTGAAATAATGTGGTAGCCATATGAGTGTAGAGAAGGGACCAGATGTGAGACTAAGTAAGGCATACAAGCAATGATTAATGTAATTAGACCTTCTGGAGGGCTGAATTCAAGAGTAAGGAGCCACTGAGTGGCATCAATTGATAAAGTGATTGAAATGTATAGTTGAAGTATTTAGATAAGATCTAATAGGCTATGGGGAAACATTATAGGTTCTTGAGAAAATACTATTTCATGCTCCTTGAAGTGTGGGAAAGAATAGACATATGGGAGTCCAGCTTGAAAGCTACAGAGGCAATCTAATGTCAATATGAGTTCCTTCAATATGAGGGAAGTCCTGGGCTAGAAGTAATGGATGTGGAAAGAGAAGGGTCCAATGGGAGAAACCTTGTGGAGGAAGAGTTGATGTGACTTGTTGACTAGATGGACATGGGAGTGGGTTGCAGCAAAATGTTTCTCCTCGGGGTTGGGATAATGATGGTCTCTTTAACAATAATGGGGCAGGTTGGGAAGGAGAGGCAGTTTTGTAGAGGGAAGGAGAGATAGTCTAATATGTTTGAAATAAGACACAAGCACATTAGTACCATATTAGGCCTGCCCTGGACTGGAACTGCAAAGCATGCTCATTTGGGGAGATTATGGAATCATTCCCATAGGGATAAAGTCAGAGTGGAGCATAGGGAATTTAAAAGCGAAAGACCCAATGATTCAAACCACATGACTTTCCCTCACTCTTAATGGATGCTAGAATGACCTGGAATCTTTTACCAACATTTGGCAGATTGTAAGGACAAAGGAAAGCGTGAGGGAGGGTCCATGAACAGCAAAGCTCTCGGGAGTCATGGCAACAAGGAGGCACTAAGTCAGAACCAAGAGAGAGTCAGGACCTGTGGTTCCCAAGCTGAACTGAAGGCTGTAGTAAGCCCAATTCTGGTGACAAGGTAAAATGATTCCTAGACTGGGAATATGCTACAATTTCTGTAGCGAGGGGGCAAGTGAGTTTCTCAAGCTGTGGCGTATTGGGTTTGGGGGATTCAGTCTTTTGGTTAAGTAAACAGTTGAACCAAATTTATTGTTGTACCTCATTGATTTTTAAAAGTTTAGCTATGGTTGTGCCACTTTGGTGAAATATTTATTCTATCTGTAAGTGGAGATTTAACTAATTATAGGACATAATGAAGAAGAGTAATTTTTCTAAAGTAAAATGAAGCTAGACCTGATAACTAATCCACACACAAGAGCCCTTGTTGTTCAGTCATTTCAGTTGTGTCTGACTCTTCCTGACCCCAGTTGGGGTTTTCTGGACAAAGATACTGGTGTGGTTTGCCATTTCCTTCTCCAGTTCATTTTACAGATGAGGAAACTAAGGCAAATAAGGTGAAGTGAACCGCCCAGGTCACAAAGCTAGTAAGTGTCTGAGGCCAGATTTGAACTCAGAAAGATGAGTCTTCCTGATTTCAGGCCCAGCACTCTTTCTACTATGTCACCTAGCTGCCCCATAAAAGTCTTGGACCACTGAAAAAGGGTATTATCGGGACCAAGGGGAAGGGGAATGAGGTAGCTAACTCTCTGATAGCCAGAAGCAGCTGGGCAGTATAGGGGATAGAGTACTACAGCTGCAGTCAGGAAGGTCTGGGTCTAAATATGACTTCAGACATTTAATAGTTATGTAATCCTAGACAAGTCACTTCACCTCTGTTTGCCTCAGTTTTCTCAACTATGAAATAGGGATAATAACACCACCTGGGTTTCTATGAGGACCAAATGAGATGACATTTGTAAAGCACTTAACGCAGTACCTGGTACACAGTCAGGTGGTAGTAGAAGTGCCCACAACATCTGGGGGCTCATCCAGGACACCATATCCAGGCCCACTAGGCTAAATGTGGCCTGATCACATTGCTTACTCAGGATCTGAAGTCCTGATCAAATTCAGTCTGTCCCTATAACCTTCACATGCATATAAAATGTTATGGGCCACACCAGACATAAATCTAGTTTCCAGAGGCCCAGGTAATAACCACAGCTTTGTAATTGGGCCCATCTCTTTCACCTTCAAAGCACTCTGCTCTGGACTCACAACATTGGGGAATACCCTTTATATCCCATAGATGACCTTCTGCAGGGATGCTCCAAGACCAGGTTATATCTGTTACAGAAAGGCTAAAGATAGGTATCAAGAGAAAAGATGTCAACATGATTCTGATATCAGGAGGAGTCAGTATTGCACTTCATTATGTAAACATTTATTAAGGTCAGGAGGAAGTGATCTTATTTTCAGCATAAATTTCAGCAACTTTCAGCATAAATATTGACCTTACTTTTTTGATCATATCATCTAGTGAAATGGAGTAAGAAGACCTGGATTTAAATTTTGGCACTGTTGCTTAGTGCCCTATGACCTCTGCTGAGTGAGTTAACCTTGTTAAACCTCTCTTTCTTCATCTATAAACTGAAGGGCTTAGATTGGATGACCTCTGAGGCCCCATTCATCTATGATCATCTGCCTATGAACGTGTAACATATATTCAGCTTTTCAACAGTTTATATACTTTTCATCTCCTCATATAATTTGTAAAAGCAAGCCACTTGCCAAAGATTTCATTTGCAGCTCCTCCAGCTTAGTTGTCCCTTCTTGATTTCATAAGGTCTCTTTTCAAAGGGGCCTTTTTAGTTGTTACTTATTCTCCATATGAGATCACGAGCTTTCTCTGCTACTAAGTCCTGTATGATTAAAATTTTGTCTGGGTTAGGAAGGTTTCTCACTTTCTGTGTGTAGCTGGCAATGGAAATTACCTTGAGTGTTTTTGCTAATGTTCCCAGGATTTTTCACAGGGGAAAACCCCCTCCTTTTCTTGGATTAACAAAAGATGATGTAGAACAAAGTGATAGGATTTAACCTGGTGTTTTTTGAATCCTTTTTTTTCCTGTATTACTAGTGCTTTGCTTACGTTTTTTTCACAGTGTTTGATGGTTTCATAAAGAATAATTCTATCCCATTTTAATGTATTAATTCTAAAGCATCCTTAAATTATGTTTCTCTGATTGATAAATTGCCTCTGTTTGTATGCAGTTGTACATGCCATGGCCTTCTGCTGGTTATAATCAAAACTTCCTGCAAAATGTGTGGAGGGTGGAGTTACATTACATTCTTATATTTTGAAATCTGCTTGTTGATGATGACATGTATATACATTTGATTATAGGTATTCATAAGAAATATTTTCAGTGTTCAAGACAGAATGGTGCAAGGCAAAGTAATGATTATTTTGGCTTTTAATGAGCTTTAGAAATATATTGATTGCAACATCAAGGCTGCCCTTAAGACTTTATGGAGGAGGAAAAATATTTACTTTTCTAAAATCCCATGTATACTCTTCTAAATATATGTCAATCATAATTTGCAACTTAGATGAATAGACAATCAATAGTCAGGTATGTGAAGAAGTGAATTTTTTCTTCCCTGATACTAGTGAACTGGGTAAAATTTCAATGTAAAATACTGTTTTTATGCCATTATTATTTATTATTATTATGCCAAAAATGCCATTATTAAAAAAGGTCTGTATAGCAAAGCTGTTTCTAGGTTCTGGCACATGACAATATTTCATTGACTTAGTTACCTGTTTAAGTTTGTAAAGTATAGCACTAGGCACTGAAAGACATACAAAGTTTTGATCAGACAGTTCTGCCCTCTTCGTACTTATAATTTAGGAAAGGGATAGGACAATAAATAAAAATAATACAACAAGTTGTGAGTATGCAATCTACTTATTCATTAGATTAAAAGTCAGGCTCTAACTCCTCTGTGTCCCTTTCTGCAAAGGAATTATCTAGGAAAAAGTATTATCTAGAACCTTAGAAAAGTATTATCTGGACCCCAACCTAGGGTTCTATTATATTAATGCAGCAGTTCTTAACCTGGGGATTATAAACTTTTAAAAAAAATTGATCATTATATTTCAATAAAATTGTTTCCTTTGTAAACCTATATGTTATATTTTATGCATTTAATAACTTATTCTGGAAAGGGGTACATGCGCTTTACCAGATTACCAAAGGTACTAAAAAGAGTTATGAATTCCTGTACTAGAGAAAACATCCTTTTTTCTCCCTTATAACTTCAGTAATGTTGTCTCTTGCCTTCAATGACTTCTCATTACATGCTACATGGAGACTAAACTCCTGGGTTTTAGCTTCAAAGTCCTCTGTCTGGTTTGAGCTTTTTAGTTTCTCTCCATTCTTAGTTAACCTTCCCATTCTTTTAGTTCTACCCAGGGAAACTCTTCCTCTCACTCTGCTTTAGCACTCTACTGCTAATTTAGTCTCTATTTACAAAACCTAACAGTTAGAAAGAACCTCGGAAACCATTAAGTCTAACTTGTACCCAACTGAGAATCCTCTCTCCCACATCCCCAGCAAGTATGATCCAGTCTGCTTCAAGACCCCTGATGAGAGTGAGCATAGTACTTCCCCGCATGGCCCAGAGGGCAAAACTGGAACAAGTGAAAATCACAGAATCTATTTATGTTCTTGGGCTCAGGCGGTGCAGTGAATAGCTTGCTGGGCCTGAAGTCAGAAAGACTCTTCTCCCTGAGTTCAAATCTGGCCTCAGGCATTTACTAGCAGTGTGACCCTGGGCAAGTCACTTAACCCTATTTGCCTCAGTTTCCTCCTCTTTGAAATAAGCTGGAGAAGAAAATGGCAAACCACTCCAGTATCTTTGCCAAGAAAATCCCAAATGAGGTCATGAAGAGTCAGACACAACCGAAACAACTCAACAACAATATTTATGTTCAACCTAAGGGAAGATTTTCAAACAATTAGAGACGATAGTAGGTTTCCCCTGATTAGAGGTCTTCAAGCAAAGACTGGATGACCACTTGTTGGGATGGAATTTTCAGTCAGGGCTTCCAACAATGGACCCTCCTTACATCTACCTTATATCCTTCATTCAACGATTTGAATACTGTGGACCCCTTCCCAAAAGTAGTGGTATTGATACTGAACCTACCTACCTACCGTCTCATCCTCACCTCTCCAGAAGTCAAGGGAAATACAGCTTAAGTATTCCACCAAGATAAGTACTTTTTCTTTTTTTAAACAACCAGTAGCCATTACATCTTTGTAACATACGTGCTGTTGTTGTTGTTCAGTTGTTCAGTTGTGTCTGACTCCTTGTGATTCTGTGTGGGGTTTTCTCGGCAAAAATACTAGAGTTGTTGGCCATTTCCTTCTCCAGTGGAGATTAACAGAGGTTAAGTGATTTGCCCAGGGTCACCTAGCTAGTGAGTGTCTGAGGCCTGATTTTAACTCCAGTCTTCCTGACTCCAGGACCAGTGCTATCCACTGAGCCACCTAGCTGCCTTATACATACATTGCTTCAAATGTCCAATAAAATCCAATGAAAATTTATTAAACATCTGTACTTTGCTGGGCTTTGAGGAGACAAAGACAAAATTAAAACAGTCCCTGCACAAGGGGCTTACACTCTACTTAGGAATCTAATACTACCTGATACTTTAATAATATAAATACTTCAAATACTTTGACATAGAATCAGCAAACTTTTGGAGTCAGAAAGGGTAGTTAGAGATCAATTAGCTGAACTCTCTCATTCTAGTTTATCTTGCTTGATCTTTCTGCTCATGGGAAGGAGGTAGGAGACTTATACTCATTTGGCAAATGAAGAAATGAAAACTTGAGCAAGGTATCACCTCGGGTCACACATCTAGTTAGTAGCAGAATAAGGACTGGAACTTGAGTGTCTGACTCTCACATTTCCTCTCTTTTCACTAGACTACATTACTTCTATATATAAAGTAATGTGTTGAATCATTTTACTTTGAAGATTGAGGCCATCCAGCATGAGCTTCCTCTACTCCCTTCCTCCCCATCTTTAAACCTCTCAATGTTCCTACGTATTTTATCTTCCTTTCCTCTGGTCTTAGAGAATAAGTTGGCTGGCTTCTGTCTTCGCCAATGCTAACCCACCCACCAATGACTTTGATCTTTTCTGTCTCCAACATGATCCTGATCCATCAGTCATACTCTCTATCTTATGCATTTTTCAACCTTTCCTTCTCTACCAATTCCTTCTCCTAAGCCTACAAACATACTGGAAGACTCTGGTGTCCTGAAAATAATAAATTTTCCCTTTACCCTGCTACCCCACTCAAGCTATGATTCTCTTTCTCTCTTCCTCTTTGCTGCCAAACTTTAAAAATGATTCAACTCTATTTGTTCTGTGATTCCCCACTACTCACGTGTTGTTATCATTCAATCATTCATTCATGTCCGACTCTTTGTGACCCGATGGACTTGTCCATGGAGTCTTCTTGGCAAATATACTGAAGTGGTTTGCTATTTCCTTTTCCAGTATGTACTCATTTTATAGATGAGGAACTGAGACAAATAGGGGTTAAGTGGCTTGCCCAGGGTCACATAGCTAGTAAGTGTCTGAAGTCAGATTTGAACTCAGATCTTCCTGACTCCAGGCCCAGTGCTCTATCCATTGTACCACCTAGCTGCCCCCTCCACTACTCATGTTCTAGCTTATTAACCCCTTGAAATCGAGTTTCTATTCTCACACTTGATTTTTTGAAACCACTCTCTCTAAGATCATTAATGACCTTCTTTTGGTCCAAGTCCAATGTCTTATTTTTAGTCCTTATTCTTCTTGATCTCTCAGTAGAATTTGAGACTAAATATAAACACAGTATAGTTGCTGTTGCATATTACTCATGGTAATAGCAGACGTTTATATATCACTTTAAGATGGACAAAGCATGTCACATGCATTGCCTCACTGATGCTTACAACTATCCTGTGAGGTGGGTGCTATTATTATTCCCATTTTATAAATAAAACAACTAGGGCTATGAAAGGTGAAGTGACTGGCCCACCAGGTACACAGAGCTAATAAGTTTCTCAGGCAGGATTTGAAGTCTTCCTCACATTAAGTTCAGTGCCTTATCTATTATGTGATAATAGAAAGAGAACTGAGTTTTAAGTACATCAATCTTCAAACATTGGTTAAGTGCCTACTATGTACTGCACACTGTGCTTATTTTTTTGTGTGTAATACTTTGTATTACCATGCAAAGACAGAAGCGAAATAGTCCCTTTCTTCAAGGAGTTCACATTTTATCAAGGGAGTCAAACATTCATATAAAGGCACATATGAAATAGATACAAAGCCACTTTTTGAGGGGCAATATACTAGTGCCTGAAGAGATCAGAAATGGCCCCATAGAAAACATGGCACTTGAGTTGAATCTTGAAGGAAATCAGGGCTTTGAAGAGGGAGTATATTCCAGGAATGGTGGACAAACTAGTGTAAAGGCACAGAAATGGGAAATGGGATCATGTATAAAGAATAGTAAGAAGGCCAGTATAGCTGGACCGTGGTGAAGAGGAATGGATAATAAGGTTGGAAAGGTAAGTAGGGTCCAGGTGGTGAAGAACTTGAGTGTCAGAGGTCTTTGTATTTGCTCAAAGAACATAGACAGGGAGCCCTTGAAATTTATTGAGTAGGGAAGTGATTTGATCAGATCTGTGCTTTAGGAAAATCACTTCAGCAGCTTTGTGAAATATGAACTGGAGTAGAAAAGACTTCTCTGAATCAGGGTCACCAATTAGGGGCCTTTTTTACAGTTGTCTGAGTGAAGGGAAAGGGATGTATGCAAGAGATGATGTGGTGGTACAAATGGCAAGATATGGTAACTGATTAGGTCTGTGAGATGAGAGTAAGGAGTCATGGGTGACATTGAAATGGCAAACTTGGGTGACTGGAAGGATGGTTGTGCCCTCAGTAGTAATAAGGAAGTTTTGAAGAGGGATGGATTTGTGGGGAAAAAATAAACAAGTTCTATTTTGAACATGTTGAGTTTGAGGGGCATATAGGGCATTCATTTGAAATGTCTAATCAGTGAAATAGTACTGTCACTCAGGAGAGAGTCTAGGGCTGGATATGTGGATCTAAGAGATATTCTCCTAGAGATGACCTTTATACCCATCTGTGATGATGAGGTGATCAAGGCACAGATTGTAGAGAGCAAAGATAAGAGAGCCCAGGACAGAGCTTTGGGGAATCAGTCTATAGTTAAGAAGTGTGATATGGAAGATGTGAGACTAAAAAGGAATCATCAGGCAGGAAGGATAAGAATCAAGGAAGAATAGTATCATGAAGGCCTAAAGAGGACAGTGTGGTCAAACGTCAAATGCTACAGAAATTTAAGGGGTCAGGAAACTTGGGTTTTCTTACACCAAACAGGCCATGTGAGTCTAGGCTCTGAGTCATTTTGACTCTTCCTGCTCTTTAACCCACTTATCACCAATCAAATGCCTCATCCTATCAATTACATTTCTATAACTTATATCTATCCACTCCCTTCCACTTTTACTGCCACTATGCTATCTCTTATCATCTGTCATCTAGACTGCTCTGATACTCTCCTGCCCTAATATGTACAGTAGAAAAGGGCATGCAATCTGGATTGTATACACATAGTATACACATTCAAATTCTGACTCTCTTTGTGACCCCATTTGGGATTTTCTTGACAAGGATGATGGAATGGTTTGCCATTTCCTTTTCCAGCTCAATTTACAGATGAGGAAACTGAGGCAAACAGGGTTAAGTGACTTCCCCAGGGTCACACGGCTAATAAGTGTCTGAGGCCGAATTTAAAGGCAGGTGTGCCTCACTTTAGGACTGGCACTCTATCCACTTCTCTACCTAGCTGCCAAACCTTTCCCAACCCCTTTTAATTTTAATGTCTTCCCTCTCTTATTTACTTCTTATTTATTCTGAATATAGTTTGTACATATTTGTTTGCTTATTGTCTCCCCCCAATAGATTGTAAGCTCCTTGAGGTTAGGGACTGTCTTTTTCCTCTTTTTGTATTCCCAACACTTCACACAGTGCCTGGAACGTAGTAGGTACTTAATAAATGTTTATTGATTGACAGAGGAGGATGAGGATGGGGATAGTAAACACATTATGGCAGATGGCAAGACAGTATAGGATGTGAAACATGTTATGGGCATGGTGTGATCCTACTGGCTTATATGTGAGTTGGTACTTACCAATCAAGATCTCTTAGTCTCAGGAAGGAGTTATAAAGCTGAGTGTATTAAATCTACCAGGATATGGTGGTCCAGAAAGTATATCAACAGGGCAGATGGCAAGAGGGCCCCAGAGTAGGGGGCATCTACTAATACTTAATTTGCTAAATTGAATTTTTTCTCTTCACATTTTACTTTATTCTTTCTTTACTTTCTGTTGAATATACCTGTTGATGTGGACTAATTCTTGGTTCTTCATACTTTTTTTTTCCAGAGTGCCTATCGCATGTTTACAAACAACACGTGTTTGAAGCACATGATCACCAAAGTCCGGCGGGACACTCACCACTTTGAACGCTACCAGCATAATCGGGACCTAGTGGGGTTCCTCAACATGTTTGCTAACAAACAGCTGGAGCTGCCAAGGGGCTGGGAAATGAAGCATGATCACCAGGGCAAGGTAACTGAAGGAAGTGGGGTGTTTGGGGGGGACTGGCTGGATATGAGCTATTTGCCTCTTTTTGCGCCCTGTACAACTCAGTCCTTCACAGCCCTGCCTACCTCTGTTCCGGTGTTACTAGGATAAGGCAGGTCTCTGGGAGTGTCCTACTCTGAAACAGTATATGGGATGTGGAGAAGAGAGGTATGAGTTGGCTTCTAGCAGAATGACCCCCTATTTCACCCGTTCTATTTTTTCCTTCCTACAATCTATCAGCATGGAAGACTGTATGTACTATATCCTTCCTATGACTTTTGTCAAGAGTTATGACTTTCATTTTCATAGAATAAGTAAGTGCTCTGTTTATGTCACAATTATCTATCATATATCTGTTGTTTTAAGAAAGAATACATGGTGTGATCTCAATAGGAAAAAATTTCCTTTCTAGTCTAGTAGCACCTTCTCTGTCCATTACCCTCTGAAGAAGAGAAAAAGGGAAGGTAAAAGGGTAAAGAATATTACATGTGTGCCCCCATAATAGAGTTGGATTATCAAGTTGTTCTGCTCTAAAGTTTGGATATGACCTAACTTTCACACTATCATTGTCTATGCTCCCAACCTTCCTGACAAACTAGATTACAAGCCATTTTCTGCTATCATCCTTCACTTTTCTGTCCCTATGTAGTCATTTACTAGAACTAAGCCTATTGTCTGAAATACACTGTGTATGAAGGTCCACCTATGGAAATCTTCCTGTTCTTTGAAGGCCTAGTTCAGCTGTCACTTTCTCTATCAAGTCTTCCCTGATCAAGTAGACTCTTGCTTTTTGGACATGGAGGACAGATCCTAGAACAGAAGGTCGAAGTCAAACAGAGAGATATTTAGGCTCAATGTCAGCAGAAACTTTTATACAATTAGAGCTGTCCAAAAGTGGAATAGGCTGCTTCAAGAGGTGATAGGTACCCCTTCCTTTAAGTATTCGTGTGGAGGCTGGATGGTCACTTGTTGGGTTAAATTATAGCAGGGATTTTATTTTGGGTGTGAATTGGGGTATATGCCTGCTGAGATCCATTACAGCTCTAAATCCTCTGTAGGCTCTCCAGCTTAAAAATTCTTCTCCCTCCTCAGATTTTCCTTGAACACTGTCTGGGTTTCTTTTACATTCTACACATGTCCTCCTATTAGATTATAAACTCTCCAAGGGCAGGGACTTTGTTGTTTCTTCATTGTGAATCTTCAGCACCTCGCACAGTGCTTTTGCACTTAGTAGGTATGTAATAAATATGTATTGAATTAAATCGCATATTCAAGGATTTTATACCAGTAATGTAAGTATCTACTACCGAATGGTGAGGAATCTCTACAAGAATCTCTGGATGAATAATAAGGGGCAGCTAGGTGGCACAATAGATAGAGCTCTGGGCTTGGAATCATGAGTTCAAATTCAGCCTCAGACACTTACTAGCTGTGTGACACTGGGCAAGTCACTTAATGCCATTTGCCTCAGTTTTCTCATCTGTAAAATGAGCTGGAGAAGGAAATGGCAACAACTCCAGTACCTTTGCCAAGAAAAAAACAAAAAACAAAATAGGGTATGTGTGTGTGTGTGTGTGTGTGTGTATACACACACACACACACACATATGGGATCATATATATGAGATCATATATACACAAATATTTATGTGTGCATATAGATGCATATATATATACACAAATATATATGTGTGCATCAGTACTTTCTCTATAAATTACCAATCAATCTATCAACAAGCATATATTAAGGACCTACTATATACCAAGTACTCTGTCTGTGTGCATGCAATATTCTTTATCTTTTATCTTCCCCTTTTCTCTTCTTAAGAGGTTAAAGGACAGAGAAAGTGCTACTAGAGTAGAAATTTTTTTTTCTAGTCTGGCATTCATATATACATAAATACAAGCACATATACTTGTGGAGAATTCGCTTTGACTCTTCCAGTCATTCCTTGCAAAATATCTGAGTGTTGGCTTATGAATATTTGGTCCTACAAGTTGCTAGCATTTCTGACTTGAGAAGGCCTCAAGCTATTTTGCCTCTTAGAGGTTTGAAAGAGTTTGCTGCATCTCTGCTAATCCTGTACCCAGAACCAGAAAGACCTAAGAGCTTAGCACTCAACCTACAGATGGTGCCGCTTCAGGTACCACACCTTTAATTAAGTACTTAAGCTAATACTTTAACTAAAATCTTTATCTGGGATTTCTTTCTGTTGGTGTCAGCAAGCATCTGGGGAATTATTCCACTGGATGATATCTTTCTATAATTTCCTGGGACCTGCTCCATCTGGTAACTGCCATCTTCCAAGATAAACCTTTAAAAAGAAAGATGGGAATAATGGTAGCAACTTCAGTCTCCTCAATGATGATCTGTTTACTAGTCAGAAAAGACCCAACATTCATCCACCCCAAGACCCCAATCTGCTTCTATCTTGTCTATGTTTTGACTTTTAGCTTTAGAATCTTAGCGCTTTTCCAGCTTGGGTGTTTCTGTTCCTAGAACTTCTAAAGATACCAAACTTCTTTTTGTCTATGAATATTTTAAAAGTAATTTAAATTTTAAATACAATTTGCAGAGACAACATTATATGGTAGAATAAATGCTGGTTTTGGAGGTAGAGACCTGGATTCAAATCTTGGCTCCTTTTGGTATCTGTGTTACTTTAGTAATGTTACTTAATTTCTCTCTGGGGCACAGTTTTCTAACTTGTAAAGTGGAAGGGAGAGAATTGAACTTGATGATTGGTAGTACCCCTTCCAACTCTAAACCTGTGATTATCTGACACTCTATAGAATATAGCAAGCAACTATTAAATGTTAAACAAAAAAAAACCCGTAGCTTTCTCAGAGACAAGTGATCCCTAATGTTGAGTGTGAAGGAACCAACTTTCTCTTTCTACTACTACTTGAACTACTACTTTTTACTACTTGAACCTTAAATTAGTATCCTCATATTCAGAATCAAGACATCTGTGACCTGGTGTGTGTGTGTGAGAGAGAGAGAGAGAGAGAGAGAGAGAGAGAAAGAAAGAGAGAAAGAAAGAGAGAGAGAAAGGTACCAGGCAGGAATGGTGTTAATTTTTGCCTAGGCTGAGCTTATGATACTACTACATGTGTGCACCTGTCAGATCTAAGGGGCATTTTTTGATGTATGTGATATAGATTGATTTGCCCCAAATGGAAAACTACATTATGAGAAAGAAAGCCACTTATTAGAAAGGGAAATAAAATCCACTTGTGTGTCATTCTAAAGGTGCAGTGATTTTTGCCTTTCCCAGGAAGGAGAAAATCAAAGACATTTGGACTCTGGATCATGGTGGTAATATGCAGGTTTTAGGTTTAAGTAGGAAATAAGTATTTGTTGGCACTAAAATGTTGGTTATTTAGTGATCTTTGATATTTATAGCTCTTGGCCGAGTTTGACCATTAGCCCATTAGTGTGTTAGTTTTAGCTCAAGGGAATAATATATCTAAAAGGCAAAAAATTAGCTCCAATTGGAGGATATAAAGTATATGTTTATATGTACATATATACAGTTATGTGTGTTTATATTTATATATGTGTATATAGATATTCATTCAACAGGATAATTTTCACTTTGCTAATCTCATGACTTTAAGGAAATTATGTGGCAAATGATGTAGTAAGAATTAAGACCTAGGCTTAGGAAGCAGGAGACCTATATCCCAGTCCTGGCTATGCTACTTAACTATGGGACTTTGGGAAAGTGCTTCAATCTCTCTGGATGTTATTTGCCTCATCTATAAAATGGAAATGAAACCTGTCCAACCTTCCTTAGAGGTCTGTGAGAAGCAGAAGCCCGAGAGTGTCATGGTAGGTAGGTGGGTAACAAGCCCTTAAGTGCTTACCACGTTCAAGGCACTATACTAAGCACTGAGGATAACTATAAGCAAAAAGAAACACAGTTCCTACCCTTAATGATCTTACATTTTAATTGGGGTGTGGGACATTATGACAAAGTCCTCACAGCCAGGAAGGAAGTGAAGCATGACTGGCCTGGGATCATCCCCAAAAGATCATCATGGGAGTGGACCAGCATGGAAGAGGGATATTGAGGGTGAGAAACCCTAAGGCCCTCTATCTCAAAATCAAATAAACATTTATTAATTACCTACCACGAGCCAGGCATGGGAATATAAATACACAAAAATTTAAAAAAAAACCAATCTTTGCCCTCAAAGAGCTTACAATCTAATGGGGAAGACAGAATATATAAGGAAGCTGAAAACGTCAGGGTAGGTGGAAGTACCCAACATCAGGGCATGGTGGAGAAGTCAGGCAGCAAAGCCCCAAAGTAGTGAAGCTAGATGAGAAATGCAGAGGTACTAGTGTTTAGAGACAGAAGCACATCTGAGAGTAGTAAGAGCCATGGTGATGGAGTCAGAGGTTCTAGTCTTGATGCTTTCTCACTATGTGACCAAATATAAAACGCTCTCTTTGGCTCTTAAAGCCCTTGACAACCCGGTCCCTCTCGGCCCTTCCAGTCTGCTTGCGCCTTACTACCCACCAAGTGTGCTGTACTCTAGTGACGCCGGTCCTGTTGCTCCTCACACGTTACATTCCATCTCTTAACTCTGCATGTTTTCATTGGTTGTGCCCCTCATGCCTCTCTCTCAGTATCTCCACCTCCTTGCTTCCCTGAAGTCTGAGTCACAGTCCCACCTTCTGCAAGAAGTCTTTCCCAGTCCTCCTAAATCTTAATACCTTCCCACTGAGACTATCTTATTCATTCTATGTATATACATTGTTTGCACAGTTTAGGTTTTTTTTTTTAATTTGTTTGTTGTCTCCCCCATTACACTATGAGCACTGTGAGAGCACAGACCGTTTTTTGCCTTTCTTTGTATTACTTAGCCCTTAGTACACTGCCTGGCATGTAGTAGGAGCTAAATAAATACTAGTTGATTGGTTGCTGTGATCCTGGGCAAGTGACTGAACCTTCTGCATTTTAAGTTTTCTTATGTGTAAAATGGTAATAATAACACTTTCATTTCTTACCTCGCAGGATTATTGTGAGGAGAATGCTTTGTAAATATTAACAATACAAAAAGAACTGTAGAATCATAGATTTAGAATTTGAAGGCGCCTTAGAGGTTATCTGATTCAGCCCCCTCATTTGATAGATAAATAAACTGATCCTCAGAGAAGTTAAATGATTTGTCCAAGATCACAGAGGTATCAAAACCAGGTCTTCTGTCAATCAATCAATAAACAATAATTAAGTGCCTACTATGTGCCAGACATCGTGCTAAGCATTCAGGATGCAAAAAGAAACAAAAGACGGTCCCTGCCTTCAAGGAGCTTACAATCTAATTCAAGTGATGGATGAGAACCAGAGTCTGGAGAAGACCTGGTAGGTGTCAGACCCTCCTGACAGGGAAAAGCCCTGGGAGTATGACTTTGACTGCACCACCCTCCTTTTGGAAATATATTAAAGTATTTTGGAAATTATAAATGTTTGTATAAGTATAAGCCACAAGAATGGGGACTGAGAACAGGCTATGAGATTTAGCAATCAGGAGATTGTTAACCACTTTGAAGAATGCAGTTTCAATAGTGTGGTAGAGGGCAGAAATTAGATTGCAAGTAGTTAATGATAGTGAGGAAGAAGTAGTGGGGGCAGTCAGCATCAAATTCATTCAAGAAATTTAGCTTTGGAAAGAAGAAAGTACAGGGCCCTCAGTTACTTTACTTGGCCTATTTTTTTTTCTAAAACACCTAGTTTGAAAAGGGGTGTAGTTAAAAAAAAAAGTCTAAGACATTATTTTGGAGACTAGTAAAGTAAAACTTTGGAGTTAATTTTAACACTTTCAGAATTCATGCCATAAGGCAAATGTCGATTTTATTTTACAAAAATGGTTTGCCTCCCTTATTAGTGCTATTCTTTCTTTTTCTTGAAGTGACTGAAATGATAGTAAGTTTATAATTTCTTTTTCCCTGACCTCTTCCTTGTTCTTCCCACCTCATCTAGCTTAGGAGATATTTTTCAGTCACTTCTTCCTAGGTAAAGATTGGAAATACTTAGAGATCCTACCCAATTCAAGCCGAATAAGTCCTATGTGGGAGAATTCCATCTCATTTAAAATGATTCATCAAGAAAACAATCAGCAAGCATTTATTTAAGCACTTATTATGTTCTTGGCACTGTGCTAAGCATTGGGAATCTAAAGACAAAAGTGGAACCAGTCATTGTCATCAAAGAACTTGTAAGTGTCTTGTGTTCTTACCTCTTTAAAAAAAAATGTACTTTTCCAAATCTAGGAATATATTTGTATCCTTAGCTTTTATAGCTGATGCTGGCCCTGGTTTTCATGCATATGAGTCAATGTTTGGCCCATTGACTGGTTCTCAAACTGTATCCTGAAGATGATAATTGAGGTGGCAGCAGCAGCAAAGTGATGGCAGAGGTGGAGTTTTCATTGGAGGAAGACTATCATAGTCAGTGCCCACTTCTGGTTTCTGATTTCACCAGAATCTGATGTTCTATTTGGCTTAATAAGTTAGACTAATTATGGCATGAGTCCGAGTCTGGATTCAGTGATCCCCAGTTGATAAACAAGTTCTTTTCCAGAAGTTCATTTGCAAGTCTCTTGTTTGGAACTCAGAATTCATTTACCCATAGAAAAAATGTTATAAATGGTGGTTAATATTTGAGGCCAATCCACAAAAGCGTGTAACCCATAATGTACCCTCAGTGTGAATAGAACCTAATCTGACCTACTCTGTGCAGCAGTTTGTGTGGGAAAATTCATTCAGGGTTCCAATTTGAAACTTTTCATGCTACACACACACACACACACACACACACACACACTACATATATATGCATATGTATATATATTTATGTGTGTATATATGTACATGTATGTATACATATGGATGTGAAACACTCCGCTCCCTCCTGCTCCAAGTCACTTCATCTCTGTTAGGCCCTAATACAAGAAGTGAGATACTAGAGTCAGGGGTTGGAGTCTAGGAAGCAATTGTGAAGGACAGCAGCTTCTTGACAGGGAAAATACACAGGGGTACTTCTCTGTGCTGGTTGGTATTCTTGTCACCCCTTTTCTTTTCTTCTTCTTGCTCCAGGAATTAATCACCTGGTTTTCTTTCTAGTGCTACTACTTGTTGCTTCTGCCCTGGATCTCTCTCCTCCCTGACCCACTGTGGAAGACAAACATAGCGTCACAACTTTTCTCATACACAGTTCTTTGCTGTTGTTCAGTCGTTTTTCAGTTGTGTCCGACTCTTTATGACCCCACTTTCTTGGCAAAGATGCTGGAGTGGTTTGCCATTTCCTTCTCCAGCTCATTTTACAGATGAGGAAACTGAGGTAAACAGGGTTAAATGACTTGCCTTGGGTCATACAGCTAATAAGTGTCTAGGGCCAGATTTTAACTCAGGAAGAGGAGTCTTCCTGACTTCAGGCCCTGCACTTTGTCCACTGTGCCACCTAACTGTTCGGTGTATAGAATAAAGCTAGGGTCCTTTTGAAGTGCTCTGAAGGGTTTTTGCTGTTAAAAGAATAGGGATTTAAAAAGTCTTCTTCTTAAATTCCTTTCTATTCCTTCCTTCTCTCTCTCTCTTTTAAAAAATTAAGCCTTATAAGTAAAGACATACTTGGAAAGCACTAGTAAAATGACTTTATGCTCAGAGAATTCAAGTAAGATATCATATAGTTCTTGAGTGTCTCCTGCAGCAAGAAAAACACAGGACAGTGAGTATCAGGGGACTTGTATTCTAGTCCTGGCCTAACATCTCTTGGCTTCATTTTTCTCCCCTGAAAAGTGAGGGAGTTGTACTCATGTTTTTTCTAGCTAACTTTCTATGATTCTTCCACATGTCAGAGGAACGGCTGACTCAGGCTATCCTGAGAGCTTTGGTTTCAGGAGCTGTCAAGGAGCAGGAGCTCTGGGATAAAGAGGCCAGTGGAATGAGGAAGAAGGGGGAAAGAGAAAGGACCAATCTTGGGCTTGTGTTATAGTAGGGAGGCAGGAAAAGGAAGGGAAGAAAGTTATGGCAACAAGGAGGGAAAGCTACATCCTTTGTACATGGACACTGACTGAGAATAGCTAACTAAATGCTAAGAGAGGTGGTGTGACGTAATAGATAGAAACCTGACCTTGAAGTGAAAAGGACGAGAGTTTCAGGCTTGCTGCGACACACGCTGACTGTGTGAACATTGGGCAGTGATCTAGGCAACTTTCTTAGACTATAAAGTTGCAGAGAAGATGCTGACCTGCATTGGTAAAGGGAGTTAACTCACCTGAGAGTACTTTGTACCAATGAAATCACAGATCCTGCCCCTGCCCCTAAAATAAATGATAGAATGCTTGCACAAGGTCTGATATTTGTCATTTATCATGTCACATTCCACTAATTGTGAACTTTTATGAGGGAAAAGTAATCTAATATCTTAGCAACTCCTGAATAAATAAAAACATACCTGTAATGGTGTCACTTCTGTACATAAACTTTCTAGCCTTATTAGGCTGCTAGGTGGCATTGCAGATAGTGTTGAGCCTTGAATCAGGAAGATTTGAGTTTGAATTTGGCCTTAGACTGGCTATGTGATACTAGGCAAGTAGCTTAGCCTTTGACTGCCTTTTTCCTCATCTGTGAAATGGGGATAATAATAGCATCTACCTCATAGGATTGTTGTGAAGATTAAATGAGATAATATTTATAAAGTGTTTAGCATAGTGCCTTGCTATAGTAAGTACTTAGTATATTCTTCCCACCTTTCTGCTTGCTATCCTTCCCAACTTTCCTCCCTCCCTCCTTTATATTTTCCTTCCTTCCTATAAATTACTTCCCTTATAAAACATATCCAGCAAAAAAAAGGGAAAGGTCTTGGAAGCATAGACAAAAATTAATTGAAAACTAAATAATCTAATCCTAAAGGGTGAGTGGGTCAAAGAACAAATCATAGAAACAATCAATAATTTCATTAAAGATAATGACAACAAATGAGACAACATACCAAAATTTGTGGGATACAGAAAAAGCAGTAGTTAGGGGAAAATTTATATTTCTAAATGCCTACATCAATAAAAGAAAGAAAGAGCAGATCAGTGAACTGGGCATGCAACTAAAAAAACTAGAAAGAGAACTAATTAAAAATCCCCAATTAAATGCCGAAATAGAAATCCTGAAAGTCAAAGGAAAATTCGTAAAATTGAAAGTAAAAGAGTCACTAAACTACAAATAAAATTGGGAGCTGGTTTTATGGGAAAAAAACACCATTGGCTAATTTGATTTTTAAAAAAGAAAAAAGAAAACCAAATTACCAACATCAAAAATAAAAAGTGTGACTGCACCAGCAATGAACATGAAATTAAATCAATTATCAGAAGTTATTTTGCCCCCTTATATGCCAGCAAAACTAATAATCTAAGTGAAAATGGATGAATGTTGACAAAAAATATAAATTGCCCAAATTAACAGAAGAGTAAATGGAATATTTAAATAACCCTATCTTAGAAAAAGGAATTGAACAAGCCATCAGTGACCTCCCTAAAAAAAAGCTTTAGGACCAGACAGATTTATAAGTGAATTCTACTTAACATTTAAAGAGCAATTAATTCCAATGCTATATAAACTACTTGGGGAGAAAAAAGTAGGTAAAGAAGGAACTCTCCAAATTCCTTCTATTACACAAATATAGTTTCAATACCTAAACCAGAGACAACAAAACCAGAGGGGGAAAACAACTATAGACCAATTTCCCTAATGAATATCCATACAAAAATTTTAAATAAAATACTAGCAAAGAGATTATAGCAATATATCACAAAAATCATATACCATGACCTGATGGGATGTATAACAGGAATCCGGGCTGATTCAATATTAGGAAAACTATCAACATAATTGACCATATCAATAATGAAAACAATAAAAATAATATGATTATCTCAATAGATGCAGAAAAAGCTTTTGAAAAAATGCAATACCCATTCCTATTAAAAACACTGGCAAGTAACAGGAATAAATGAAGCTTTTCTTAAAACTATAAGTAGTACCTATCTAAAACCAAGATCAAGCATTATGTGTAAAGGGGACAATTGTGAAGGGAAGCCTTCACAATAAGATCAAGGTAAAACAAGGATGTCCACTATCACTACAGTTATTCAATACTGTACTAGAAATGCTACCTATAACATTTAGAAAAGAAAAAGGAATAAGAAAAGGCAACAAGGAAACAAATCATCTTTGCAGATAATTTGACAGTACAATTAGAAAATCAACTAAAAATCTAGTTGAAACAATTAACGACTTTAGCAAAGTTGCTAAATATAAAGTTGCAGGATATAAAATAAACCCATATAAATCATCAGCATTTCTATATATTACCAACAAAACCTAGCAAGAAGTGATGAAAAAAAGAAATTCCATTTAAAATAACTGTAGACAACACATTTTTCACCAAACAAAAATAGATGGTGCCATACCAATCAAACTACCAAAGAATTATTTTATAGAGCTAGAAAAAATAATGACAAAATTCATCTGGAACAACAAAATGTCAATAATATTAAGGGAATCCGTGAAAAACATGTGAAGGAAGGCAGATTTCAAGCTATATTACAAAGCAATAATCACCAATCTGGTACTGAGTAGGAAACAAAGTGGTGGGTCAGTGGAATAGATTAGGTACACAATCTACAAGAGTAAAAGGTCATAGTAATTTAGTATTTGACAAACCCAAAGATCCAAGCTTTGAGAGCAAGAACTCACTATTTGACAAAAATTACTGGGAAGACTAGAAAGTAGTCTGGTGTTAACTAAACATAGACTGACATCTCACACCACATATTAAGATAAGCTCAAAATGGGTATGTGATTTAGACATAAAAAGTGATCTTATAAACAAATTAGGAGAGCTTGGAAAAATATACCTGTCAGATTTGTGGATAAGGGAAGAGTTTATGACCAAACCAGAAAAAGAGAGGATTGCAGGAAGTAAAATGGATAATTTTGGTTACACAGAATTAAAAAAGTTTTGCACAGACAAAATCAACGTGGCCAAAATTAGAAGGAAAATAGGAAACCAGGGGGAAACTTTACAGTAAATTTCTCTCAAAAAGGACTCATTTCTCAAATACATGGGGAACTGAGCCAAATTCATAACAATAAGAGCCATTTCCTAATTGGTAAATAATCAAAGGATATGACCAGGCAGTTTTCAGAAGAAGAAATCAAAGCTATCGAGAGTCATATGGAAAAAAAATGCTCTAAATCACTAATAATGAAAGAAATGCAAAGTAAAACAACTCTGATGTATCACCTCACATCAATCAGATTGGCTAACATGACAGAAAAGGAAAATTACATGCTGCAGGGGATGTGGAAAAGTAGAGACAGTGATGCATTATTATTAGAGTTATGAACTGGTCCGACCATTCTGGAGAACAATTTGGAACTATGCCCAAATATCTATAAAACTGTATATACCCTTTGACCCAGCAACACCATTACTAGGTCTATATCTTAAAAAGATCAAAGAAAAAGGGAAAGGACCTTTATGTGTGAAAATATAGCAGCTCTTTTTGTGGGGACAAAATTGGAAATTGAGGGGATGCCCATTAATTGAGGAATGGCTGAACAAGTTGTGATGGAATATTATCGTGATATAAGAAATGACAAGGGGGATGGTTCAGAAAAACTTAGGAAGACCTATAGCAACTGATGCAGAGTAAAGTGGGTAGAACCAGGAGAACACTGTATACAGTAACAGCAATATTGTAATGATTATCAACTGTAGAAGACTTAGATGGTCTGATCAATAAAATAATCCAAGATGAATCTAAAGAACTCATGATGAAAAATGTTATCCACTTCCAGAGGGAAAACTGATGAACTCTGAATATAGATTGAAGCATATTTTTTCACTTTATTTTTCTTGCTTTGGGGGCGGGTAACACAGCTAACATAGAAATATTATAGCTTCACATATGTAATTAATATTATATTACTTGCCTTCTCAGCGGGTTGGAAGGAGAGAATTTGTAACTCATTTTTTAAAAAAAAATTAATGTTAAAATATTTTTTAAAAAAGTGATCATTGGTAACTTGGAGAGAGTAGTTTCAGTTAAATGATGAGATTAGAAGCTAGATTGGACAGAATTTAGAAGTGAGAGTAAAGAGAAGTGGATGTAAATTTAATTCATCTAATGTAAACAGATTTCTTAAGAAGTTTAGCTAAGAAGGGGAGGAGAGATGCAGGATGATAGTAGAAAGGGTAGGATTAAGTAAGGATTGAATTTTTGTTTAAAGATAAGGGTGGCATGGGTATGTTTATAGGCATCAGGGAAGGAGGCGGTAGACAGGGAAAGATTGAAGATTAGAAGGAGTAAGGATGATAATAGATGAAGAAATTTTTTGGAGGTGATGTCAGGGGATGTGATGGAGTACAATTAGGCAGTGTGTCCTTGACTAGGAGAAGGACAATCTCTTCATCTGAGACTGGAGTAAAAGAGAAGATAATGGGGGAAGATGTCTGAGTGATGTGAACTAAGGAAAGAACAGGGAGCTCTCAGATAATAACCTCAATTTTTAAAATTAAGTGATATTTGAGGTTCCCTGGCTAAAAGAGAAGGGAGAAGGAATGCTATGGATGATTTGAGAAAAGATGAGAAGGCTTAGTACTGCAGATGTGGGGAGTTCAATAGCAAATTAATCCAGAAGCAGTAGATGACTGCCTTTGCTCCAGTGAGGGCCAGAGACTGGATAAAGTTTGAAGTAGCCCCAGTTAGCATATTTCATGATTTTCTTGAGCTCTTTTGTTCAAGAGGTAAAAAGTAGGAATATTTCGTAGTTGTACTTTGGTTGTATGTGACCAATGACAGGACAATGGAGCAAAGAATCCAAGAGTAAAGGATGATGTAGAGTTGAAATAGTTCATCCAGGGGTCATGATAGAAAAGGGAGGAGAGTGTGGCCAGTACAGGGGTGATGGACTGAGAAATAACTGAACAGTATAGAGAACAGAAGTAATGAAGGGTTCAAAGACTAGGGTTCAGGGTTCTAATGCATTAGGGAAAGATGTAATGATAAAAGATTGTGATCAGATAAAGGAATTTAAGAGTACATGAAGGTGAAATACTTGGAGAGTAATGGTGAAATTTAGGTAATTTAGTAATGGTTTAGGTGAAGTGGAGTTGAGGACTATTAGGTTATGAGAATTGAGTCTATTGAGGAATTGGGAAAGTTAGGTTGAGGGACATCAATATATATGTCACAGTTCCCTTGTATAAGGGTAGGGGTTCTGGAGAGAGAGACACTTTGAGCCAAACATTGAATCCATTGAGGAAGAAAGGAGAATGTCCTGGGAGTTCAACAGATAATGGTTCAAAGGCATGCGTTCAAGTATATATATATTTTTTCTTTTCAACTTTTTTCCCCTTACTAGTAACAAATAACCATTCTTTAACCAAAAAGATCTTTGCAGTGCTCACCACCACCACTTTCCTTCTAATTAATTTTACTGAGAAGAGTGAAACATTCCCTTTGTCTTCAGCAAATGGTATCGTTCATGTCTCTTCTGTACTTCTATGATGGTTGAAAGATTGTGTGGGAAGACAGGGAACAATCTAGAGCAAACAGTTATATATCCTCCCTCACAACATTGGAGAAAGAAGTAAGAAACTCCAAGAAGGGAAAGAATATATGAGTAATGTTTTACTTTTAATTGGAGTAAATTAAAATAAATTATGTTTTTCACCCTCACAGTACATTACAAAACTAAGATCTGGGCTCACCAATCTAGATTTATTGTAGTGCTTCATTCTTAAATTATGGTTCTTTCTATTGTGATCAAAGCCCTATCGCTCAGTGTATATGTATGAACAGGGTAGGTGTGTGTACTTTTATGGATCCCCAGGTTATTTGGCAAAGATTTCAATGTAGACAAATATAATTTCTTTTAAAGCTACATTCTAGTTTTGTTGGGGCTGTAGTTGTTATGTCTTAAGAAAAACTGATGTCCTTTTCTATTCCTAAAATAATAACTTTTTTTAGTATTGTGTAAAGAAAAAGTGTATTTTTTTTGGCCTTGCTGAAACACTACTTGGCTCCAACTGTCTTAAATTTCCTGGCTTTGACTGTGCCCTAGAGCAGTGAAAGGGTAGAAGTTTTTAAAATGAGACTAAATTCTGGTGTGTTTGCATTCCTTTTATTTCTAACCATGGTTCTCGTGTTCGTTAGTGCAGAGCTAGGAAGCTTGAATTAATTTCTTTAATGAAACTTCATTTCGATGGTTGTATGCTACCCTATTGTTTCACAATTTTACTTTATTGGGAGCTAGCTTATATGTTCTTTGATATAATCCTCTGTTCATGCAATCAGTGTAACACATTTTTTTCAAACAGAACACGTAAGCAAATGTTAGCTGCTTTTAATAGATAATTATATGGTATTAGGGAATTATGAAATACAGTGTGCCCTAAATGAAAGAATATTAGGTCAATTTCTGTGCTAGCTTGAACTATTTAAGATGTCCTATGGGACACATTCCTTTCCCCCAAATTAATTAGAAAGTAGTTGATGGTGGTGAGCACTGGAAAGATTTCTTGTAGTAATTAATACCTGTGTTACATAGAGAAATGACCGTCCTTCTACTTAATATTGTGCCTATCACATGCTTTCCTTCTCCTTTGAATAAGTGTGTAGATTTTCACAGCTCTCCTGTGAACTAAGTAATCCTTTATACACAGGCAGAGAAAGTTAGAAACTAAGCAATCTTGCCCAAGGTCATGCATTATACGAGCAATGGAATGCCTGGATCTTGATTCCTCATCCTTCATTTTATTAGTGCTGTAGGTATGTAGTTTTGAGGGAGTTCTTACCCAGGACCTAGCTCCCAAAGTACTTGGCAGACTTAACGAGCATGTGTAAATAATACACATAGCATTCCATCTGCTTCTGAAACAGAACCCTTTGTGAGTTAGAAAAATGTCACCTTTCTACCACCCAGAGCAGTCTCACAAATAGGTTAGGGAAGGGTATTTGAAGTAGTGAGTGCTTGAAGCATGCTATCTATAGCAGGTTCCCAGGGGCCTTTTAAATCCTGAGAAGACCATGGTAGTCATCCAGTATCAGTGAAGCTACTAACAGCCTAAGACATTAGTTAGGAAAGCAGCAGAAATGGGGAAATAGAAGAAAGGAAGAAGTAGATCATAGGAAGAGAAGGAGAGAAATAAAGAGGAAAATGAGAGAAAGAAAGGGTATTCCATGTTATAGGGAGTGGACAAGCATCCTCCCTATCTATTGTTTTGTTTTGTTTGGTCTAGATTCATTATTTCATCAGAATGGGAAACTCCCTCCATGTATGCAGATCTGCAGCTCTTCGTAACAGATTTTGAGAGTCACTTGGGGCACTGAGAGGTTGAGACTTGCCCGTAATCATACAGCTCATATGTGTCAGAGGCGAGATTTTAACCTAGATCTTACTGATCTCATAGTTGGCCTCTAAATTAGGCATGACACTATTTGTTATAAGAAAATGAATAAAATAAGGTCTTTGCTCTCCTGGAACTTACAGGTTTTTTGTTGTTGTTGTTGTTGTTGTTCAGTCATTTCTCCAGTTCATTTGAGCAAACTGAGGCAGAATTAAGTGGCTTGCCCAGAGTCATACAGCTAAGTAAGAGTCTGAGGCCAGATTTAAACTCAGGCCCAGCACTTGACTCACTGTACCGCCTAACTTCCCTACACTTTATAGTTTAGTAAGGAAATAAGACATACACAAACCTATCCCACATAGGACTTAAAGTTACAAGAAAAGAGATTCATAATGCTATGGGATTTTGGAAGAAGAAATACTTCTAGGTTTGGGGGGATTTGGGACAGCTACATTGAATAATTACATTTAAATTTAGAAGGGATTAAGATTAAGATTAAGTGATCAGAACCATAAGAGAAGGGCATTCTAGGGAGAGGGGATAATTTTGAAGCAAATACACAGAGGCAGGAAAGCCTGGCCACATTTAAGAAATTGTCCAGTTTGGTTGGAACTTATTGTGCATGAAGGAGAATAATGATAGATAATCCTTGATAACTAGCTTGGGACCAAACCATGGGGAGGGCCATGGTGGCCTATAATAAAGATGTCACCTAAGGGAAAACCCAGTACTCCAATGCATTTGTTATCCTATCAAGGTAGGTATTGCCATCAACGATGTCGATTGCAATCCTCCCATTCCTACCCATCTTATATGAATTTTGTCCATGTCTTTCCATAAGTTTACCACAAGGAGTCCACTTCATGTGCAAATGGCATCTTGCTACCTTTGGAGCAGGAGAGCTGTCTGTATGAGAGAGTTGCATTCTCACTACAAGACCCCCTGATCTTCTTTGATCATACAGTTCTTTTTGAGAATGATATAAATTTGTGTCTTTGATGAAAGTATTCCATAAGGACAGGTAAGCTTTTACAGATGGCTTACTGTAGCAGACTACATATTCTCAGTCACACAATTGGCTGAAAGATGCAAAGAAGACAAGATTTCTAAGTATTTATTGTTTTTGCCTATTTTGGAAAAGCATTTGATTCAGAAGAAAGCACAGTCTTAAAGGCTCTCTCCTAATAAGGACTCTTTCATGTGTATATTAATATATTACAAGATTTCTTGGTAAAACAACCATATAGATAATTCACTTTAACGATACTCAGATTATTACCATCAAACAAGGCATGAAACAAAGAGACATATGTTTGCCAAATGATTCTCCATTGTCATAGAACTGGTCCTTGGCTAAGCCCAAATGGAAGAAGAATTCCCTGTACATGTTGAAATAGTCCAGACGTCTCAGTTTGGGTGTGATACTACATTGACTACATCAAAACCAGAGCCTTACAGGGCCACCTCAGTGAAACCCATGATTACTCAAAAAAGAGTGGTTAATAATCCATGAAAGGAAAAACTACATGATTGAAAAGGGCCCTTTTCAAACTATGAGATAGTTTGGATGGCCATTTGGAGGACCTGTCCATTATCAATACATTAATGTGTATAACTGGGATTGGCACTACAAATAGATGGTAAATTGGGCCCTAAATTACATAGGAGAGAGTAAACTTTATTCTATTTGATTCTAACAATCCCAGGCTGCTCTTCACCAAAAGAAGTCCATTTTTAAAAAAAACAAAAATGCTCCCCTCTATGGTTGCAAATCGTGGATCACCATAAATCCAAAGAATAAAAGTTGTAGGGGACCCAAAGATCAGTGGAGGGGACAGGTAGGCTGCAGCCTACTTCCAGGGATGACCTAAGTTGGAATAACCATTTAAAAGATACACCAAAACTCCAGAAGATCTGTCATCTAATCAATGTGTATATTTCTTCCAGAGACATAGATCACAATGCATGCCAGTTCAACCTGAATGATTCCTGTTTATGGCCTTCCAGAGTTTACCACAGTGGGTCAACTCAATATACTAGAGGCGCTTCTCATGTTCTCTTGAAATCTTGAGGCTGCTGTGGAGCACATAAGCTATCCATCAGACTATTCCTCACTCTTACAATGAGATAGGCCCATCTTTTTTTTTTATCAGATTTTCTTTGAGGACATCCTTTACATCATGTATTCTTTGTAACTCCTTGTTTGTAATATTTTACAGTCCTCTTCGCACCAGTTGGTGACTTTCTTTTGCCCTTTAAATGATCTACAAATGTAGTTTATGGAAGGAAGAAAGCAAGGAAAGAAAGGAAAGGAAAAGAAAGAGGGTTGAAAGGAAGAAGGAGAAAGAAAGGAGGAAAGAAAGAAAGGGGAAGGAATGAAGGGAGGGAGAAAGGAAAGAAGGAAGTGAAGAAAGAAGGAAGAAAGGAAAGGAGAGAGGGAGGGAGAAAAAGAAGATTCTGTATCATATAAGAAAAGTCAAGTAAAGCAAATTCCCAAGTTGTGCCATTTCTTAGTTCGCATATTAGTTTTTTCTTCTTCAAATCTTTAAAGATTATAGTCTTTGGTGATTCACAACCACACAACATCACTAATATTTGTGATCTTATGTTTCATAGAGAAATCTGTGATCATTAAAAGAACTTTTCAATTTTCCAAAGGCTGTAAAGTTGGCTGTGTTTCTCCTTTTCACTTCTGGACCCAAGTTTGCAGGATCTATCCAAGATGTAAATTATGTATACATACATACATACATACATACATACACACATGCATACACACACATATTTATGTGTGTATATGTATATATGTATGTGTGTATATATTAATATGCAATGTGTGTATGTATACATACATATATATACTTGTGTATTTTGTCCATTAAACTGCATATTATAATCTAGACAAAGGGTATTCTTCATCCATTTAGTTTTTCTGGTGTGACTAATTGGAGCAAGTTCATCTTTGTGATGCTATATCTCATCTAGGAGACTGAGCACTGTTTTGGGTCTTGATGCATTATGTAGAAACAAGTATATCTTGAAGAAATCTAACATCCTATAGGATAAGAACTCTTTCATAAACTTTCTAAAAATAGTTTGATAATGCTATTTCAGCATGATTAATTTGCTTTTTGATCCTACATATTTTATTTTATGCACTTAAAAACGTTATTGTGAGATGGGGTCCATAAGTTTCACCTTATTGACAAAGGTGTCTATGTCACAGAAAATGTTAAGAACTCCTACAATAAAGAACCTCTTTCCAACTTAGACTCTATTGAATCTTCTCTTTGACATTGGCAAACACTCTTGCCAGGCATTGTTGTTGTTCAGTCATTCATTTATGTCTGACTCTATGTGACCCCTTGAACATTGTACATGGAGTTTTCTTGACAAAATACTGGAGTAGTTTGCCGTTTCCTTCTCTAGTGTGACCCCATTTTACAGATGAGGAACTGAGTCAAATAGGAGTTAAGTGACTAACCTAGGGTCACACAACTACTAAGTATCTGAGGCCAGAGTTGAACTCAGATCTTCCTGACTCCAGGCCCAGTGCTCTACCCACTGTGCCACCTAGCTGCCCCAAGCATACATCTTCCAACTTTTGCTTTCCTTGATATAAATAATCACTGAACAAAGGGTCATTGAATAAGTATCAGTCTCCTCATTATGGATGGCAATTGACTTGCATTGGTTGAAATTTTTTCTGAAACTTTAGTAACAGGTGTCTTTGTCCTTTCTCCCACCTATTTTCCATTTTTAAGGTATTAATAGTTTGTATAAATTATCTAGATTGGAGATGTATAATTTTAAGGAAGCTCTTCCAGGAATGTATGATTGAAAAAGTGGGCCAGTCACATAGAGGGAATAAGTGATGGAAAGCTCAAGTGTTGCACTACTTCCCACAAAATATAAAAAGACCTAAAGGAAGGTCTTTAGCATGTTGGGTGGGTCCTTTGTAGATGATCGGTGAAAGAGAATGGATAAGAATTACACAGGATTAGAAGGTACGGATGTGTTACAATTTGCACTCATAGAGGGAATCTATCCATCCAGTGAGCTAACATATCCATTGAAGTGAATTGGGAAGAACAGATTAGAGATAAAGCATCTAGTTAGAAGGCTTTTGCAGTAGTTTAGGAAAGAAATAATGAAAGCCTGAACTAGATGAGTAGCAGTAAGGACAACAAGCAGAAAATAGATCCTAGAGAAAGACTTGGTAACTGTTTGAATATAAGGAGCAAGGAAGATAAAGAAGAAAAACATGATTCTTGAATAATAATAATTATAATGATAGCTAGTATTTACATAACTTTAAAGTTTATAAAACTTTTTATAAATATTATCTTTTTTGTCTTCACAACAACTCTAAAAGGTAGGTGTTATTATTATCCCCATTTTATAGTTGAGGAAACTGAGGCAGATGAAGTATAAGCAATTTGCCCAGATTCCCACAACCAGTAAGTATTTGATTCTGAGTTCCTGATTCTGATTTAAGTTCTCTATGCACTGTACCCCCTGGCTGCTTCCTTGAAATGAATGGGAGGTTGGTGATATCTTAAATATATAAAAACATCAAGAAGAAGGCATAGGTTTAGTGGCAAGAAGCAATTGAGTTAAGCTTTGAATATGTCCAAACACCTGCATGGAGAGTTCTAGCAGAGTTGGAAGTAAAGGTCTGAAACTAGAGACAGGTTGGAATTGGAGGGGAAAATTTAATTATCTTCATCATAGACATGTCAGTTGAAGCCATAGATACAATTGCCAAGGGAGAAAGTATAAGTGAGAGACGACTCATGGTAGAACCCTGTTGTTGTATTAGAACCCTCGGAAGCACATTAAAGAGAGAAGATGCAGAAAATGAGCCAATGAAAGAGAAGAAAAGGAATCATTTGGTAAGGAAGAACCAGGAGCAAGCTGTATCATGGAAACCACAGAAACAGAGAGTTTCCATGAAAATAAGAGGAAACAGTGTCAAAAGCAGCATGCAACTTTACAGATGATGAATTGAGTCAAATAAGGTCAAGTGACTAACCTAGGGTCACCCAGCTATTAAATATCTGAGTAGTGCATGAAGTGCATGAAGACTGAGAAAAAGACACTAGGTGTAGCAATCTTTAAAAGAGAAAATTCTTGAAAGTGTTGAGAGTGGAAGCCGGAGTGCATAGTTTTTTAGGGTTAAAATGGTAAGTAAAAGCAGTAAATGTGGACTATTCTTTACAACAGTTTTGCGGAAAGGAGAAAGGCCTGGGTGGGGAAGGCAGCTGAGGCTACATGGGGAAGAAGGAAATGCAGTAGCTCCAGGTATCTAGAGAAGGTTTCTTTGCCGATTTGTTTTATTTAAAGACAGCAGAAACTTGGGCATGGTTGTATTTAGAGGGGTAGGAATTAGTGTAGGGGAGAGTGTGAAGAGTAAATATTGAAGATAAGAGGGAGGGAGGAAAAGAAAGGATATCTAGCTTCATAATTTTCTCACTTTATCATTTGAAATAATCAAGCATTTCTGTGTTTCTCCAGTGGTACAGATTTTTTAAAATTATTTTCTTGGTAAATTAATTTATTATTTTCTTGACTCTAGGTCTGTTTTCAGATAATTTCTTGTAGCAAAGCTTTATTGAGAGAATGAACACTGGACAAGCTTCTTAACATCCAATTATACTGTGACACTGATTGTAAATCATGTTTGACATATAGACACAGCCCCAATAATTACATAGGGGTTTGTTTTTCAAAATACATTGCTGATGCTATTAAATGCCCATTCTACAAAAAGCATTTCAAAGAAATTAAATTGAGTAAATACACGATCCTATTTTAATGCTAGTGCTTCATCTTCTTTCTTAACCATTATGGCTTGCAATATAATTAAGTAACATATCCTTTGTCAACAGATACTATTAATTTTTTAAGTGCATGAGAACTGACCATGACTCTAGCAGGTAAAATTTTGAGGTTGGGATGCCCATTCCCTTAAAATAGGTGTAACTAATATCCATGTGTGAGAACCAGTTAGTTCCATTTGAAGATGTCTTGAAAGACTAAAAGGAACTGCTTAAGTGTACTTGCCTACATTCTAAATGAAATAGTGTCTTGTGCTGGCAAGGGTTAGAATGTAGGTCTAGTCTTAGAATATCTAAGATGACAAACTGTGGCTATCCTGTGTTTCCTTTTAATGAGAGCAGATGATTTGACAGCAGAGGGGAAGAGATTTAGGAATGCTTTCTCATCTAAGTGAGACTTGCTATATTCTTTATATCCTAGAATCCAATGCTTGGTGACACAAAAGGAATAATTGTGTGTGTGTGTGTGTGTGTATTTAGAGAGAGAGGTGTATCTAAATACATACTACATTCATACAAAGAGAGGACAAGCGTGTGTGTGTAAGGTTGGGTTTGTTTGTTTGTTTTTCCATTTCTGGTGTAGAAAGACACCTTGTTATAGTGGAAAGAGTACAGAAATTGGAGTTAGGAAGACCTGAGTTTGAATCCTACTTCTGACATTCAGTAACTGAGCAAGTTACTTAACCTCTCTCTGCCTTAGTTTCCTAATCTGTAAAATGGGAATAATAATACACATAGCTTCCTTATGGAAGTTTTATGAAAATCAAATGAAAAAATGTACTTAAAGCCCTTTGTAAAAATGCTACATAATGCAATGAGTTACTTAAATGTCAATTATCATCATCATTATGATGATTATTACTCTTTCCTAATGCTTCAGTTTATTATAGTTTAAATTGGCCTATGAAAGCTTGTGATTGCTCTCAGAAATCTTTTTTTAAAAATCATTTTAGTCTAGTTTGCAGATGTGTTATCACAAAACAAAATGAGCTTCATTCTATGAACAAAGTATTTCGATATCTAGAATGGTTAAACTATTTTTCTTAGGCATCATTTTTCCAGTTAACACAATGGAATTCACCTAGTCACACTCTTCTCTTTGTGGTCACAGTATCCTGTGACATCATTTTCCCCAGTGTGAAAAGCCATTGCTTTTATATTTGTCTTGTGCAGTAAGTAATCCCCTCTGCTTAAAGCCTGAGATCATCTGCCCTGATACATTCTGTCACATTTAGAGATTGTGGTTAGCTGGTTTACTAGTGTTGTCCTGATAAGCCCTTTTATCTTGGGTGACTTAATTAATTTTTTCCCAATAATGGCAAACTCACTTAAACTAATTTTCCTTTAAGTGAGGAGTACTAATGCTGGATCCAGGCTCAAATCTTATTATCTACAATGGTATCCTGCCTTTTAAATATATGTAATTAGTCCCTCCACAGAAAAGACCTAGGGCTTAATTCTGTTAAGAGCCTTGATGTCAAAGAGTTTAGGACACAACCTATAGACTTTTATTCTGTGGGTCAGAAGACACCAATGAAGGGTTTTGGAGGGGATGGGAGAATTGACCTGATCAAAGCACAAGTTTCAGAAAATTAACCTAGAAGCAGTGTGCCAGATGGATTGTGAAGGGTCCTTAAGAGATTAGAGACAAGATTATCACTTTAAAAGGCTGTTGCAACAGTCTAGGGCCTAGACTCTAGGCCCAGGGTAGGGTTCTAGCATAGAAACAGAACAAAAAGGAAAAAAGCCAGAAATACAGCAAAGAAATGCCCCTGAGCATTTCTGGAGTCTCACTAAAAACAGCTATTTGACCATAGACAAATCACGTGATCTCTCTGGGTCTTGGTTTCTTCATCTGTGAAAGGAAAGGGTTGAAGTAAATGACCTTTAAGTTCCATTCCAAATTTAAAATTCTACAATTAATATAATTAATAATAATATTAATATAGTTAATAATATAAGCCCTGTTGTAAAAAGATGTTAACAATAAGACAAAGATTTGAAGGATATTATAAAAGAGGTCTAAGGAAGTGAATCCTAAGTATATTCACAGAATCCCACGACGTATGAGAACTAACTACTTGCAGGAATATTAGGTCTATAGATGTAGCAAGTATTGACTCCAAGTCTGTCTGTCTTCTAGGCTTTTTTTGTCGACCACAATTCCCGTACCACCACCTTCATTGACCCCCGGCTCCCACTGCAGAGCAGCAGACCCACGAGCGCTTTGGTACATCGGCAACATCTGACCAGGCAGCGCAGCCACAGTGCTGGTGAAGTGAGTCACGGAGTTTTCTTAGGGACTTTCCTGATGGCTGATGAAAACTGATAGGGATGTGTCTGAGCTCAAGCTGAGATGGCCTAAAAAAGTTTTTCTTTTTTTTGTAATTTAATGTGAAGTGTTCTGATAAAAATTGAGGTTAAAATATCAGCAATTTTTTGAAAACACAGAAACATAGTGAAAGTTGTCTTTTTTTGTTTTTTGATTTTTGGTTTGCTTTTTTTTTTTTTTTAGGAATGATCTTGTCCAGAGGAATGGGGAGGGAGAGGGTCACAATCTTTGTTTATACACCCTTATGCATAGATGGCTTCATGAAATCATTTGTTGTACATATCTACTGAAAGTAGCAAGGAAGTATACATTCAAGTCATCAACACAAATTTCTTCTTGAGCACTTACTATGTGCCAGACACTGTGCTAAGTTCTAGGGCTACAAAGAGTGGCAAAAACTGTCCCTGCCCTCAAGGAGCTCAGAATCCATCGAAGAAGAGAGCATGCAAACAACTTTGTACAAACAAGCTACATACAAGATAAATTGGAGATAATTTTTCCAATCTCTACCATTGAGGAGAACCAGAAAAGACTTCTTGCAAAAGTTTCAAATTTCAGTAATTTGGAAGTTAAGTTAAACATAAGAAATAATTCCTTGGAAAAGGGTTGCTAGAATAAAAGTTGTGGAATTTCTTTCACTGATGGTCTTTAAAATTGGAATGTATATCTCTCTGTGCAGGGTTCTCTTATGTCCCATGCTTGCTGGACCTAAGGAGATAGGTTCATAGTATCATAGATTTAGAGCTAGAGGAGACCTCAGGAGTCAGTTAAGGGGTTGGACTGGCGAGACCTTAAGGTTTCTTCCAGCCCTAAGTCTTTGATAACTCTGTTGATTCTATTGGATTTGGCCTGTTTTCTGTGGATTCTTAATGCAGTGCCACATTGTAACCACTTGAGGGCACTCAGATTTCCTAATTACAACTCATAGACAGCTTCACTTTATCACTCTAACAGTTTACGTGAGCAAAGGGAGTGTTCAGGTATATATATATGGGTCATCTGTCCTTCCCCCAACAGCTTAAATGCCTTTATTGTTTGGGTTTTGTATACATTATATGAGATGTCCTTGGCATTTAGTAAGCACTTAACAAATGTTTTTACATTTATTCATTCAAATGCATAATTCAAAAAATTTCCCTAAAGCATTAGTAGATGACAGCCAAATTTGCATTCTGTGTATCTTTTCAACACTAGCATGATATCTTTTAGATTCTGGATTGATGATGGAGTATTTCCTTGATAAGGAGAAAACATAATTGAGTGAAACTCCATGACTGTATTTGATTCATTTGAATTTAAATTTTTTGTAATTCTACTTCTCATCCCATAGTCCAGTTCTGTTTGATTGGCTTTGTGTCTTTGCTAATTGCGTGCGTGTGTGCATGCGTGTGTGTGTGTGTGTGTGTATGTATCTGGAAAGATATTTATGTGAAGCTCGTATAAAATTTATAGATGCTTGATATGCTTGGTATTTATAGCTCAAGAGCAACTTATAAATCTTTGCCCTGTCTATCCTGTAAATTAGTAATGCCACATTGCAGGATACTGGCACAGTCCATTCTACAAACACAAATCTCTCACCTTTGGACCTGGTACTTGATAAACGGGTAGAATCTACTATGCCTGACTTCACATTGTTCTTCAGCAAACTCACCTTATTTTTCAGTTCTTATTAAGCAAATGGTTCTAAGGACTATTCAGAATGACCCATTTTCAGGGAAGCCACAAATAAAAGTGATAACTGTCCCTAAAATCCCTTTTATAATTTTTTTTCATAATCTAAAGCCCAGTAAACCTAGTTTCAGGAAGAGATGCTGAAACAATCAATAACATTGTCTGAAGATTGCTTTTCATGTGAAAGAAAGATATATGGGTGTAGCAGAGCTCACCCCTCCTAATGTTCACCTTTTATCTACAATATTGTTAAACCTTCATAGGAAATGCTTACTGTCTAATTGGTAGGAGGTACATCCTGTGTTATGTCCTATGCCTACTTGTCTGTTGACTGGGTCTGATTTCAAGAAATGAGGAATTGGGGACAGGTCTCATTTCTAGTTCTAAGAATGGTGACACGTAGCGCCCTACTTGCAAAAGAAAAAACCTTATGTCTGTCATTGGTGTCTTTAAATAGTACCTTCATCCTGGTTAATAAAAACCATGGGTAGTGATTGATCTCACAAAGGTAGTGGCTGACCTCATTATACAAACCCAAGAATTTACAGTGAACCAGTGTGAAAAAAGACATATGAGCCTTTCCATCTAGACACACTACCTTTGACATTTAGAATATTCCAAAAAAGTTAAATGATATAATACATTAAAATTGATATGCATCTTTGAATGAATAGGAGTAGGGATATATTATTGAGTATTAATATATAAATATGATATAAGCAATCATCTTCTGATATCTTGCCCCTCATAATTTGGTATTCTGTGAAATTTTGGTGGAAGAGTGTATGTGTTTATAAAGATGAAAAACATCACAAGATATAAACTCTCCCTAAAATGATCTCAAAATAAAATTGTTTTACATGTGTTTGCATATCTAGTTCAAGAACTTGTTTCTATATTATAAAATAATTAATTCAAATTAGTACAATTAAATTAAATCCATTTGCTTGCTGCTGCTACCAATTATCTTGTGTGATAACTTCCAAATAGAAATAGTAGAAAAATAGCTATTAGGAACCTAGCTAAAGGTAACTGGTCAGTTCATCTGCTGAAATTTTATAAAAGGGGGAGAGGGCTTGGCTTAAAAATTGAACATTAGGATATTGCCCTAATTCAGCTCCCAAACTGACCCTTTTCTTGTTCATTTGCAGGACTCAGTTCTGTGAATGTACAAGCTATTTCCAATTGACACACCACGCACCCCCCAGGCATGCTTCAGAGGAGGATGCCAGCTATTTAGCAGGTCATGACTATGTTTCTGTTTACAGGTAGGAGAAGACTCTCGACATTCAGGGCCACCAGTTCTTCCTAGGCCATCTAGCACCTTCAATACTGTCAGTAGGTCACAGTACCAGGACATGGTTCCAGTGGGTATGTCATCAGCTGCTATATTGTTCTTCAAATAAGGAAATTATAATATAATTTTGCTTGTCAATGTGCAGCATACGTGTGTGTATATGCTGTTTATTGCTGTGGGTTTGGAGTTTGGATGATTCTATTCATTTGACATTCCTTGCTGGGGAATTTTGACCTTTGGCACATAAGAGTGAAGTGATTTGAAAACTGCCAGCATGTAACAAGTGCATCATGTTAAAAAGCATTGGCAGAGATGCTTTTGTACTTTGTTTGAAATTCTATTGAATTTTCCTTAAGAAACCTTTCACAGATTTAATTCATATCTGAAATTTAAAAGCATTACATTGTCTAAAAAAACTAGAAAAATTAGAGTGAATTTTTATATTTCTTAGCTTTTTCTAAATATGAGTATTTGATTATTGAAAGTGATAGAGAAAATGACTTATGGAATACATGAAATATGGTCATTATAAATTAATTGACTGCTGTTTTGAAATAAACATGCCCCAAACTGTCTAGTCTAAGACTGAAGGCACATGACTTTATAGTGGAATAATAAATTAAATAGGGAAAACAATGATACTCTATTCTGAAAGACTTGAGAAAAGTGGCACCTCAATGCTGCTGCTTACTTAAGCAAAGTAGATATATTCCCCCCAATGCTGGAAAAAAGTGGTATAGTGGAAAAAATGCTAGTCAGAAGACTGCGTTTTGTCTTTCCGCTGTCATTAAGTTTGGTTATGTCACTTAATCTCTCTGTCACCACAGTTTCCTCATCTATAAAATGATTGGTTAAACTAGATAATCTCTAAGGTTCCTTCTAATCTTAAAATTCTATGATCCTGTGATTCTATTGTCAAATGATAATGTGAAATATTATGTGAAATATTAACAGATTTATAATATTTTTGTAGATATTAAAATTTTGTTTAATTAAAAGACATTCTCTTATTAATTTTGTTGATTGATATAAAAAAATCTAAGCAGAGAAAAACTTGAAAATTTTTCAATTCTTGTTTTTCTTGTTTTCTATTGCATTCTTGATTCCTTTAAGCTTTGCTAGATTTTAAATGCAGTATTCTTTTTCTTTTTAGTTCATCTTTTATCTGCTTTATAGCACTGTAAGGAATAGAGTTGATTCTATAAAATTTTTTGTCTTATGAATGCAAATGAGGAAAGAGATAAATAAAGCAATGGTATCCTAGATGAGATAATTCCTCTTGCATGAGTCAGCCTTTTACGTTCCTGGTTCTCATGCAATCAGACCAATTATCATTCCTTAAGATTTATTACTATCTTTCCTTGTGTGCTGAAGTCCTATATTAGGCACATAAAATATATAATATTTATCTCTCTAGAAACAATATGCTAAGATGAAATAAATAGACATTTCCTTGGGGCAAAATATCAAACCATGTGTCATTAAAATTGTCAGACCACTCAGATTAAATATAATCTGTATGGACAAAGCTATTGAATTTTTTTAAAATTAGATTCATTCTTAGGAAATAATATAAAAATCATGGATTTGAGAAACTCCATATTGAAAATGGGATTATATATTAGCATTTTAAGAACATTTTTTATTTTATATAAAATGATTTTACTCAATAATATTGGTCATTTTGAATATTTTATATTATTATTTATGTGCTTGTTTTCAATGTATGTATACTGAGTAACAGAATATAATGACAGAATGGTGAAGTCAATAGGGAGCCAGCTTCAGAGTCAAGAAGACATTGGTCCAAGTCCTGCTTTTGTCAGGTACTGGCTGTGTGACCCTGGGACAGTCACTTGACTTCTTAGAATCCTAGGCAGCTCTCTAAGACGTTTTAATTTATAAACATTGACCAATCTCCACAAATAGAAGGAGTTTCCATACCAGAATTTCCCTAAACAATGAAACCACAGAGGATAATGATGATGAGACAGAGGAGGAGGAGAAAGAAAAGAAGAAGATAGAAAGAGGAGGAGGAGGAAGAGAAGAATAAGAAGGAGGAGAAAGAGAAAGATAATGTGTTATGTTAAAGTCTAGCAAATGTCTGCAGCAGGGTTTTGTGCATACTTCTATTGTAATAGATAATTATTACTTGGTTTAAGATCTTACATATCATTTATAGAACATGAAAGTATTGACTGAACCTGAATCCCTGATGAGAAAACCATGATCTAACATTTGAAAATACTTACAGCCATTTGAATATACTTTTACGACATCATGGAATATCAGAGATGGAAAAAGCCTCAGAGATCACCTGATCGAACCCATACATGAAAAAGAATCTCTGCTCCAACATACCTGATAATTGTGCAGTCATTCAGTTTTTGCTTGAATACCTCCAGTGGAGGATGGATGTGGAGAGGAGAGAGGAATATAATATGCAACCTCTTAAGTCAATGCATTCCATTTTTTATATCTCTAATTGTTAAGTTCTTTCTTAGTTCCAGGCTACATTTATTTCTTTGGAACTTCAACTCATCAGTCCTATTTCTGCACTCTGGGGCTAAATGAAACAAATCTATTTTCAATGATTTTTTTCTTTAAACCAGGAACATTTTGGCCTCCATATAAGCCTTTTGTTTTTTTTATCATTTGTCCTTGTTTAATATTTTAAAATTTTGCTTATTGTTTATAAGTGTACTTCTTTAAATTTTACATGTCTTAGAATGTAGTTTCTTCTCTGTGTTTATGGCTAGGTCAAGGTGATATAATGAAATTCTCAATATTATCCAAACAATTTTAAAGCTTTAATGTGGTGCCACTCACGGTACCAATGGAGAACTTCATAAAATTAAATAAAGCCCCAATTTACAAGAATATCAAGATAAATTATTAGGAGAAAAATGAAGAAGTACTGGACTGCCAGATATCTAATTATATTGTTGAGTAGCAATAAATAAAACTGTCTAGTACTAAGGAAGAAACAATAGAAAAAAGATCCATGGAGCTGAGTCCACAATCCTAAAGCCAACACAGAGGAATACGAAGTGGATAGATTTAATATAACAAAACACTGGAGGAAGAATTAATTATTAATTAACAACTTGGGAAAATCAAATTATAGCATAGTGAAAAAAATAAAATTATGTCTGAATCCCACACAATATATTACAATAAATTTTCAATGGCTCAATAATCTATTTATATTATCTCACAGTCACTGATAGCTTTGATCACAACAGAATATTTTACTCAAAACAAACAAAAGAGGAAGAATGGATTTTCTAATTCTTGCTGCAGACATTATTAGCCAGAATCAACCAAGATATATATCTACATGTGTTCTAAAATCTAAAGCTACTGCTGCTAATTGGGGGGGGGGGGGCAGTTGGAGCTTTCTTTGCAGATGTATTGGAAAAGACCCATTTGTGGCCTACTGCCATTTATATATTCGTTATGGGAATGATTTGTCCCCTTCCTTGTGTCCATCATTCTTACTTATAGAACCTACTCTTGATTCTGCCTCTAGCACTTGTCCCATAGGCCACCTAACTTTTCAAACCCCAAAAGAACCTCTCTGTTTTCTGAGTGCTGCGTGCTAGTTTGGGATTTCTATTCTTAGCTTCCAAAGAGTTAATAGCTATAGCTTATTTTCTTTATGTGCTTTGCGTCCTTGTCTTCTTAACATTTTTATGCAAAATTTTTTGTAATCGCCACTATTTGGCTGTCATTCATCTTCTGTGTATCTATTGTCTGTTGGGAATTGTCTGATGGAGTGTGCAAAGTGTCTTAGCATCATTCTTATCTTGCCACTTGATGATAGCTGTGATTCCGTTAGATGAGTGTAGTAAAAATGCTTAATGAGGCCAAATGTGACATATGGTAATAGGTTAACCACAAAGTAATTTTTGCTGTTGTCGTTCAGTCATTTTAGTTGTGTGATTCTTCATGACCTCATTTGGGCTTTTCTTGGCAAAGATACTGAAGTGACTTGCCATTTCCTTCTCCAGCTCATTTTACAAATGAGAAACGGAGGCAAACAGGGTTAAATAACTTGCCCAGGGTCATATAACTACTAAGTGTCTGAGGCTGAACTCATGAAGACAAGTCTTCCTAATTCTTAGCCCACTGCTCTGTCCCTGTGCCACCTAGCTGCCCAGCCATAAAGTAGATGCTAATTAAAGTCATAACATTAACTTAAAGTATAACCAAAATATCTAAGTATCTTTTAAAAAATTTTTTGTGTGGGTCTTTGTTATCATTGTTAGTACAGCAGAAATTCCAGACTGTTCTTAAAAAATATTTTCCTTTTCCATTAACACAGCCTACAATGACAAGATTGTTGCATTTCTGCGTCAGCCCAATATCTTTGAAATTCTACAGGAGCGTCAACCTGACCTTACCAGGAATCACTCACTCAGGTAACCATAATGCTGTTGGTTTCATTGTTCTGTTTCTGGGAACAACAACCTCCGTTTTTAGAAACACTGACAAATACTGACATTGCTAACTCATTCTTTGTTTTTGGTACATTAGGATAAGAGATGTCTTAGAGAGGGAGAGATACTTCAGAGCAAGGGCTGTCAATATTTGTTATGGAACTTCAGTTTATTTGGTGTAATAGCTAGTTCGAAGAATCTCCCAATAATCTGAAACTCTCATAGACAGAAGAGTTCTTAAAATGAGAAGAGAGTAAGTTATACCTGCAGCCCAGAGGTCATTCCAGAAATGAGACAACAGTCCTTCTATTTTGCAAATCAACTGCACATCCAAAAATAGTATAGAGCTGATTAAAATCAGGTTTTCCAAAATCCTATGGTTGCCATTCTCATTTTATTATAACAGTAACGCATTATCAACCCATTAAAATGTGACACATTGCACAAATTCAGATAGAAATCACAAATTTCAAGAAAAGGATTAAATTGTGTTTCTAGAAATATGTTAAATACAATGAAAGCCTCATAAAACATCATTATTATTCTTGTCCCATGACATTAGCATTTTATGTTGTAAAAGCATATTACATATAGTTCTTTCCAAATCTTCATTATCACACCTGCTATAGCCCAGAATTCAGTACAATGTGGCTCCATATAATGCAAGGGGATTTTGTAACCAGAAGTGTAGAATGTAATAATTCAATGTCATAACTAGAAATTTGAGGCTCCAGAGCAGAAATTTATAGTTGTCTTCTTTTTTGTTAAACCCTCTAGCATATGCTGCGTGGGGAGTAAAGATACCTCTAGAGAGCTGAACAGGGCTTGTAATTTCCCCTACATTTTTAATAATTAGCCCTCCACGATATAAGCAATTCAGCTTCAGCAAGTGGGGATACCCACCCACAAATTTGGAGGGTTTATTTGGAGAAAGTGTATACAGTTGTTGAATAGAGTATTTTATTTAGAATCTTCCAGGCCTTTGATAGTATTGTCAGTATCCCTTGTTGAATTAGATCTTCAAATTAATAAAAGGGAACTACTTTGTTCTCCGTAACATAGCTTGTCAGGTTGGTCTTTTTAGTCCCCAATTACCTCAAACGTTTCAGTGTATGTTTGTGTTATAGTTATGGAAGAGGAGAAGGAAAAGGAGTCTAGCATTTCAGTTTGGTATTGTTTCATCTATAGCGTGGTCTGTAGTTTAGACTCAGAGGATGGTGTTCTCATGAGGCTCCGATGTATTTGTTACTGAATGAAAGCAATGAGTTGCCAGGTTTTAAACTGTTATTGTGTGCATTTATAACTTGGATACATTATAAAATGGAAAAATTGCATGCTGTCATGAGAAATGGAAGGAAATGAGACCAACAAATCAGTTAGATGGTATTGTTCCTCTTAGCCAGGGTGTATGTCATAGTTTTCTCTTTTATAAAAAGGGCAGTTTTGGGTAGTCAAACAGTTAGCTTATCATAACAAAGTTAAGGGGAAGTTTATATATCTGAAAGAACATTCTGTCCCATGTAGTTCTAAATTGCATTGCAAAAAACATTTTCCAGATGGACAGATGGACCTGTAGGGCTTGTCTGTCACTAATCTTTGATACTTTTCATAATGGATTTAAGACCATTTTTTAAAAAAACCAGTTTGAGATGAAAGGCATCTATAGTCCATTCTGATACATCCAAGGCAGTACTTCCCAACCTCACGGTATGTCATTTATAATCTCTATATTTTCCATCCTATGGAATTTTTCCCACTTGTTTCCATGGTTTCCATCTCAGAAATCTGTTAATTAGGAAAGGAATTTTTTTTTTCACTTTAAACCATTGTGTCTTGCTTGTGGTTGTCACAATGATAGAAAATAATTCCACTCATTAGCTTGGTTTATTTGATTTGACATAGGTGTTTTCCTTTTCCCCTAGAATACACAATTATGTTTGTAGATGTACACATACATGTATCTATATACGTAATCATATATACACATACAGACATATAAACATATGTTTACATTACCTATAGACACATCATAAAACATTGATGGACTTTTGATTTCTCTGACATGTCTACTCCTTTTGTCAGTAGAGCTGGCAACCAATCCATTCCTTCTCCTCCTGTGTGAGATTTTTTGTGTCATTGCATAAATCTTTGCTAGAAGAGCTCAAGCTATCGTGCTGTAAGCCTGCCTCAATTTCTTTAGATTATTTTGTGACTGCCAGTGCAATGCATAGATTGTCCACCAACTATTCCTCTTTGTTGTTAGGTGACTGACCCATCTTCCATTCTAGTCATGAAGGTCCTTAATGATTTTTTGTATCACTTATTGCACACAAGTCATTGTCAATCACATGCTACAATCTGTTTGTGTCCACTGTACATCTTTCTGTGGTCTTCTGGATCACCTATGATTTTGAATCTGAAATCATGTTATGTTTCACAACCACACATGTGCATGGTAAGAGTATTTTTTACAGACATTTTGCAGGATTATTCTAATTGAAGTAGCTAATTCAATTAGCCAACAACCTAAGAATTATTAGGCTAAATTCAAATGCTATAATATTTCAGCCAGTCTAAAGCCAACCTATTTCTGAAAATACAACAGATTTTTAAAAGTTTTTATTTTTTATTCTTTTTACTGGTATGCCTAATCTATATAAATCCAACACAACTTTTAGTGTCTAGATATTTCTATCTTGCCAAAGAAGGAAATATATTGCTATTTGTAGCAAATTTGATATCAAAGAGAGATATAGTTAGTAAAGTACAGGACTAGGAATCAAAAAAATGAAGTTCTATTTCTAATTCAGCCACTGGTTTATGTCAGTATCATTTCAGATAAATAACATCTCCTCTGGGCCTTAGTGTTTCCAGTGGTAAAAATGTAAATAGCTTGTTTATAAATCATACTCATTGCTATACTTCTAAGGTGTGTATAAGTGTTGATGTGTGCCCATGGCTACCTATTATTATCCCTGGAAAGATCTGGTAAAGTGGGTCTGATATTAATCACCATAGCTGATGGCTGTCAAAAATTGTGCATCACCATTTAAACATTTGGAAGCACATTTTACAAGGTTAATTTTGTAGTTTACCAAATGAAAATGAAAAAGGTATTCAGCCAGGTTTTTTTCTCCTTAAACTTGTCAGGCACTTCAACTGAGCAATGCATTAACTTTAATGCTATGGGTGTGTGGACATGAGTGCCTTTTGTTTCTCTTACTCCTAATCTGGTATCAGCCTGTTTTCGTTTGTTTGATTTGTATGTTTTTTAAAATAACATATACTTAGGAAGGTAAATAGGGTTCAGATAGCTTCCTTGTATGCACCTCACAGTAATAGTGGGTAAATTTGCTGCCTTTATGACAGGTTGCTTTTATAAAAATAACAGTAATTCCAACAAAATTATTGACCTGTGTTGGAAAGATGGATCAGAACCATACCTCTGATTTGATTGATAATGAGATCTCCAGGATAAATAAACTCACTTGACCATTGCAGGTTGGTAATTGCTCTACAATTTATAGTCTCTAAGAGTTGTCTACAGCACTAAAAGGTTAAGGGTCTTACCCAGGATCACACAGCCAGTGTTTGTCAGAGCTGATATTGAACCCATATCTTCCTGGCTTTGAGACCATGGTTTTAGAATACGATGTGCCCTTTGAGCTTAATTTCCAGTTGTAGTGATGGATTTGAAGTTCCTCAGTGATATCTTTTATTTCATACAAGTTATTGGTAATCATATGCTGTAGTCCATTTATGTCTACTATGCGTCCTTCCATTGTCCGTTGGATCACCTGCAATGCTGTGTTTTTTCTTTGTATCCCTAGCACCTTGCACAGTGCCCGGGCACATAGTGAATGCTTAATATATGTTTGTGGTTGTTGCTGCTGCTGCTGCTGCCAATGGTTGTTGTTGGTGGTATATCAGTTTATAGCTAAGAAATAAAGTATTGTGGAAGGGCATATTTATAATGGTAGGACTTATAATTAAACAGGGGCCTGTAGCAATGGTTATTGTATGCTTATAGTAATAGTTCGAGGAAATAGGTCTAATCATCTACTTCATAAGCTAATTGTATTATAAGAGTCTTTTGTTAAATAAATATAGGAGATGTGATTTTACCTATGATCTATCCAAATCTATGTCATAATGAATAATCAGACATAATAATGATGATAATAATAATAATAAATTACTTTCTGAAGCCATGGTACTAGTTTGGATAGAGACTTAATGACCTCTTTTCAACTCGTTTGCTCAGCTAGACTAGTTGTCACGTTTTGTGGTTTGGGGCAACATTCATATTTAAGAATCTGATATCAAGGGAAATATTTTTAATTCAGCATTTCATTTATTCTTGGAATAACTTCTAAGAAAGCCAGTGCCCATCCCCAAGTGATAAAGGATCAGTCAACCAGCTGGTGTTTACTGGGTCTCCATGGGGTGTATAACATGGTATTCAGCAATCCATAGTAAAGAACAGACTATGGGTCCTTCCTCAAGGGTCTCATAGTCTAATCATGTAGACAGGACACCCATATAATTAACATTTGCCCATATAAGCTCAATAATTGCATAAATATCAAGTGGTTAAAAAAAACAATAAGAATGCTGGTGGAATTTGGGAGAATTAAGCAAATTTCTCCCCTGTAGTTAATGGGCTAACTGGGAGGGAGAGAGTGGGAAGTGAATTGACATACTGGAGGAAAAATAATTATTTTATTTTTTAAGATGGTTTTGTATGTATGCATGATCAAAATTTGGGAGGGGAGCTAATGATTGAGAGAAGGAAAGAAAGAGACTTTGGGAGAGAAAGAATAAATTTTCTATAAAAATTAGATAGACAAGATTCCCTCACTCCTCCTCCCCCACCTCTAGCTCTAATAAAAGTGCTATACTTGGTGCTATACTCACTTAATTAATCCTACGTCAAATTAGTTGTCCTGGTTGGATAGGCAAGCAATTCAAATCCATTAGAAAAGTCAATAAAATATACTTTTTTGGGGGCGGGGTTGAGGCAATCGGGGTTAAGTGACTTGCCCAGGGTCACACAGCTAGTAAGCGTCAAGTGTCTGAGGTTGGATTTGAACCCAGGTCCTCCTGACTCCAAGGCCAGAACTTTACCCACTGCGCCACCTAGCTGCCCCAATAAAATATACTTTTGATGATTTTTTTCCTAAACTGATCAACCTGATTCATGAAATTCCAAGTTTCTAGTTTTTTCTTCTGTCTTTTTCTTCTTTTTCTTTTTTTCTCTTTATCTACTTCTCTCTTCCTCTGTTTCTCTGTGAAATACTCAAATGGTTCTGTGTTCTCATTGTTTCGGAAGTCTTCTCCAATGATGCAAATCACAACTCACGCTTCCTAGTCATCCTAGATGACACCTGTCCATGTCCTCCCATAAGTTCACCACAGGAGATCCATCCAACATGCTAGAGACATTTCTTCTGACATCATGACTAGTGGAACACTTGGGCTATCTACCTGTCATCCTCCCACCTCTACCATGCAGTCAGCCCATCTTCTCTTCCTGGCACATATTTCCTTGATGTCATCTTTTACTCCTGTTCTTCAAATCTTTTTCTTGAATATATGTTACTGAGTGCTCACAACCACCATGTTCCTCTCCATTACCCTTTATGTGATTTTGTTACCGTTTTGTTGTTCAGTCATTTCAGTTGTGTCCAATTCTTCATGACCCCATTTAGAATTTTCTTGGCAAAGATACTGGAGTGGTTTGCCATTTCCTTCTCCAACTCATTTTTTACAGATGAAGAAACTGAGGCAAGCAGGGTTAAATGACTTGCCCAGGGTCACAAAGCTAGTAAGTGTCTGAGGTCAGATTTGAACTAAGGTCTTCCTGACTCTAGGCTTGGCACCCTATCCACTGTGCCACCTAGCTGCCTCCTCTATATGATATTCATTTTTAATTCTTTGGAGATATTTGCATTCTGTGTGGAATATTGATATTGAAAGCTGAGCCTTCATTTCATCAAATGGCTAGAGTTACTGAAAGAGTTCCACAATTTCCTAAAGGCAAACTAGGCTTCTCTCTCTCCTGTTCACCTCTGGGGCTAACTCATTCTTTACTATACTATTATCAGATATATGATACTTACGGACAGTTTCTATAAGACAATTTCTGTGTTGTATCCAAATGCATGTTGTACTTGGGCAGTAGAAATCTACCTGTTTTTTTCCAGGTGGATAGTCAGGTAAAATTAGATTCTTCTGTGTGCTGGGGTTTGAAACAACCAGCATGATGATGTTGCCTGCCAATGGGAGCATCTGAAGTACCTCAGTATTCACAGATAATCTCTCTTTAACTTGGACTCTGGGCTAGATCTCCTCTATCACAGTGGCAAACCTCTTCAAAAAGAATGCATCTCCATGTTTTATGTTAATGAGCAGAGGGTCATTGGACAGGGTTACTTCTGGAAGCAAAGGATTTCTGTAAGCAAAGAATATTGAATGATTTTATGGGTGGATGGGAGGCAATTTGTTAGAAAAGAAAATTTTAAGGAGATGTTTTGTTCTGCTGAAACAAACACTTTTTTTCTTATTTAACAGACCATGTGCAGTGGGATTTTGTCTTTTCTTCGTCTTACAGTTAATTGCAAAATGCTAAAGATGAGAATCATTGTTGAATATCACTTGTTCCCCTCTAATACGAAATTGGATGGAATCAAAATTTCTTTATCCTGGGAGCATAGCATTGTCAAATTAAAGATTAGGATGCCATCAAGCTATGCCCACAGCTCTTAATGCACCCCATGTGGTGCTGTATTTCTAAAGTTGACACTTAATGCTACTTTTTATCTCATACATTGGCATTTTCCATCACTCCTTATAAACCTACTTTGCTTGCTCCTCTCTATTTGTGGATATATGGTTTAACTAGTGTACCCATTTTTGTTGACTAGTGTACCCTTGCTAGCCAGCCATTCATTTTTGTTGTGTGTATTTTTGACAGTGCTACAAGCAAATACATATGCCAAAGAGTTTGAATTTCAAAATAAGGTAACAAAGAAAGCATTGATTGCTAAAGTAAGTAATAAAATGTTTTGATAGTTGTGGGTTTCTGTGTTAACTGTATAAACACTTTGTTAACCTCTAGAAAAAATTGTTTTATTATTACTGCTGCTTCACTATAATGCCACTTTAGGGTCCACCACTTGAGATGCCTTTTGGGTGGGGCCACCTTATCATTAGATTATATAATACTTACTATTAAAATTTTTAGGTCCTTGAGGAAAGTGACTGTTGTCTTTCAACTTCGTAACCCCAGTGCCTTGCACATAGAAAGAGTTTAATAATTGTTTGCTGAATTAAGATGAATCATAAGATTGTCATTAACTAAAATTCTTTAGCTAGGCTTGCAAGACACACCTGCTTCACAAAGATGTTAGTGATGCCTTCTCATATGTTGAATTGGAAAGAATTTAAGCACTTCACATATTCTCCTTCCATTGTTTTCCCAACAATACATCACTCCTGGAGGAAGGAAAACTGAGGTGAAGAATGATAAAGACATAGACAAAATAAGAAATAAGGCCCATCTACTTAGTCCAGCTCTCAAACACATTGTATATTGAATAATACACAATAAAGAGCTTTACTTTCTCCCCCTCTAAACAAAAGCCTTTTAGGCAAGAGCCCTGAAAAGTATAACAGTTTCTACACTCCACCCTAGGTGCCATTCCATACTTCTCTTGTGCCAGCCTGTGTATCATCAGGTAAGAAGCAAGATGTGTAGCACAGGTCTGAACAGCTATAGCTCCCCATGCCCCCCTCCCCACCTTAACACTGTAGGTTTTGTGTCAACCCCAGAGGCTCCTAGACTATTTGGAACCCTTACTTTATGATATAAAATTAATTAGGTAGTAGTTGAAGTAGGGGGAGGAAGGGATGTAGAGAGAAAGGGGTCTCTATATGCTAGGACTGCACTGGACATCTCAAGCAAATACAGGAGCCCCAAATTTATAAGTTATAGGAGAGACCTTAAGAACCATGTAGTCCAACTCATGCCTGAAAGGAATCTCCACTCTAACACGTCCAATAAGTGATCCCCCAACATCTATTTGAAGACCTCCAGAAGGGGGAGCCCATCACCTCTCAAAGAAACCCAATCTACTCTTGGACAGTTCTAACTGAACGGAAATAATTCTTCAGCTAGAACCTAGATTTCTTCCTTATCACTTTTACCATTCCTGGTTCTGTCCTCTGAAGCCAGAGTGCTACTAAGTTTCTTCCACATACCAACCCTTTGAGTACTTGAAGACAATCATTATGTCCACCCGAGTCTTTAGCTTTCCAAGCCAAACATCCCCAACTGATCCTCACATGCCTCAAAGGCCCTTCACCAACCCGGTTGCCCTCCTCTTGTCACTCTTTAGCTTATTAATACCCTTCTTCAACTGTGATGCCCAGATCTGAACACAATACTCCTGATAAATCAATCAATAAACATTTATTAAATGCCTACCATGTGCCAGGCATTGTGCAAAACACTGTATATTCAAGTGTGGAAAAAAGAAAGATAGTCCTTGCCCTTGAGGAGCTTAGGAAGTTGAAGAGGTGGGGGTTTGAGGGCATGGTTAGAAGGAGAGGGTGCCCATTGAAGGGGGAATGGTGGAAAAGTCAGTCAGAGAAGTCCCAGAGTGGTGCAGCCTGGCGAAAAATGAGGAAAAGTATTCACCTACTTTGTGACTGTGGTACTGAGGTTGTTTCTGGAAAAGGGCCTGTCCCATTCCCCCTAGTGTACAGCACCATGGCTTCTGTGGTCCTATAACATGAAAGGCAACATTGGATGGGAAAATGGGCTATAACAAGCTTTAGCTAGGCCTTACAAATAATGATGAAAAGAGTGGATGCATGAGACTTTCCCCCTCTGCTTCGGCCCCTTCCAATTCCCAGGTCCTACCCATCTTTCAAAGTTGGGTGAAAACAGCCATGATCTTTGTTCCCCTACATCTTATTTCAGACTTGTGGTCAGGCTGGAGGGTGTGAAGAACTGTCTGTTCACCTTATATGAAGGCCCCTTCCTGCCTAAGTATAAGCGAGTCAAGGAAGTAGAGACTGCCTGCTTGCCTGCCTGCATGTAATCTGGTTCTATGAACGATTTTATTTCACTGTCTCTTCCTGTGAGGCTCATTTTTTTTGCACTTAAACTTCCTCTCTAATTTCAGGACTACAAAATCAATTTGTGACTACTTTGCCTTTTTGCCACTAAACCCAATGCAATTTCTTGTTATGAGCAGGGGACTGCACAGGGTAAACAGTTCCTGGTTTGTTTGCTTTGTGCTGGGGGTGAGGAGTAATAGATATAATGAAGTGTGTGGCACCATTTTATATCCCTCTCTACAGGAGACTAGATAATAGGACAGGGGTAGGGACTGGACCCATGCCTTTATTGGTGTAGGGAAAGGAATTTCCTCTACCAACAACAAAAAAGAAAAAAAAATCCTTTACATAACCTAAAAATCTTAGAGAATTGCATAGAGCAAAGAGGAATCAAATGACCTGTCCAGGATCATGTGGGTAAACTATAGCAAAGATGGGACTTGAAACCAGGCCTCTCAGGCACCAGTGCCAGCTTAATACAATAACAGATCCATACCCCTGAGTCTGAGCCAAACTGAGATGGAAAAGGAAGACATTTCACCGGGTTTGATTCTTCAAGTCAGATATTAACATCTGACTATAATGATGAGAAGGAGCTTGATGAAATGAGCCACATTTTTATTTTTGACCTTTGAAATTTCTAGTTTGGAATGAGTAAAGACACTTTCCTATAACTAAATCAGAATTTGTATACTGTTGCCCTACAAACAAAAGTCATGATAGCTAATTTTTTTCTTTGCTTCTCCCTTTCCTCCCCACCCCCATAGTTTTGTACATATCTGTTAGATTATTGCCAAATTGAAGGAATCAGTCAAAAAGCTAACCGATTTGTAGGCAGATTTTGCAATCCAGAGCATTTTGTGGTTTAGAAGCATTGTTACTTCTGATTATTTCAGAACCCATACTATATTTTGACTTCACCAAAATGGGTACTTGGCTTCAACAGAGCATTTTCTGTGGGAATTTTTGTCTTAAGACTGATTGTCCTGAGATGACCTGCTGGAGCTGATTTTCTAGGGCGTATCTGTGTTCCGGAGGAAGTGGTGAAAGTGCTTAAGTATTTGAGACACTGCCAGATGGCTAGCACAGGTAATCTTTTCCTGGAGTTAACTCCTATTCTACTTAGCATCTTGTTTTAGCCTTTTGGGTTAACTTAGAACTATTATTATTTTTAAAGACTCAATTTTAAAATGTTTTATTAAAAATAACATTGAGCATCAATACAACAAAGTAAACTTGCTTACTATCTATTTACAATGAAATTGCTTGATTTCATTCCATAAAGTATCGTAACAGTTTTTCAATCATTCCCTTTAAACTCTCATTGGATTTCTTTGTCCGTTAATTATCATTCACACTTTTTCTTAGATATTCACAGTTAGTATGTACTCTGTCCTTCTAGTTCTACTTTGTTTTTTCCACTTTGCTTTGTAAGTACTTTTCCAGAGAAGGAGGTACAACCATTCTATGTCTTTATTTTTTTTCCTTAGAGTTATAACTATTCTGTCAAGGTATTGAGCTAAGTCTTATAAAGCTCCTCTTATCTTCTTCTAGAACAGAGAAAAGGTGGTTTGTTTGTTGTTGCTGTTTGTCCACAATACCAAAAATACTTTTATGTAAATATGTTAGGAATGAATTCTATATTTTTTTCAGTGCTAGCTTATCAATTGTATGTGCCAGGATTCTAGCTTTATTGTGTTGCCAAGAAAATTAAGTTAATTTATGTAATTGGTTCACTTAAGAGAAGAAGAAAAATGTGGCTTGATCCTGGCAATAAAATGAGGGCTTTTTTTAAGTTCATTGAGTGGGATCCAATTAGCCTTATTTCCTACGGTCACTAAAAATACATGGCTTGATCATGAGAAAAAATCACAAATACAAAGACTGTCAAATGATGAAATGGGTTGCTGAAGACTTTGAGCATAACTTTTCAAAAATAGATCAATATGAATAAGCTAGACTTCCTTTATTTGGAAAAAAAAGGAGGTGGGAGAGGATAGATGACCCTGGGTGAGGAGTATTATGATTCTATGATTTTATGAAATAAGCCCTTTTATGACCACAAAAAGTAAATATAGCTCCAGAACTGTGCTTCTGAGCAAGGTTAGATTAGTCGGATTAGTTCTTTAGAAATCGAGGTAAATGCTTGATGGCCTAGTTCACTTAAGAACTAGGAAGTGGTTCACTTTTAAGTCAGGGTAGTGGGGTGGAACATTTGTGAGTCACTGTTGAAGTCTAGTTCTACCACATCCTCAATAGTAGTCAGTAATTGTCTGCTGTGGGCCTAGCACAAAAGATGCAAACTGCTGATACAAAAAGAGAAAAGAACTTTTAGTTGTGTCAGGGAGATGTTATACATGCATGAAATCATGAGTGAACAAGACAGTGACATATATGTATGTATACATGTAGGTAAGTGTGTATATGTATACGTGTATATGCATTGTATATATATAGGTAGGTGTGTATATGTGTACATGTGTATATGCATGTGTGTGTATATATGAGGAAGTCAGGTTTCATCTGTTTTGGTTCATTCTCCAAGGAAGATATTCATCTCTAACTATAATGACGAGAAGAAACTTGATATGTGCGTACGCGGGCCCACATCATCTACCAACAAAAGGAAGTGCTAAGTTGTGTAGTGTAAAGGCAGATGATCCATTACTGTCCTTCCTGATGCCCAGTTCCTGAAGGACATGACCTGTGGCTTAGCCATTGTGATAAATGGCTTGCCCTTCTGGGTATGAACCCAGTCTCCCTTGCAGAATTAGACCAGGGTGGGAAATCTGTGGCCTCAAGATCACATGTGGCCCCTTGGGTCCTTGAGTGTGGCCCTTTGACTGAATCCAAACTTCACAGAACAAATCCTTTTGAGAATCTAGAGGGTTGAGGACCTGGAGGACCACGTGTGGCCTGGAGGCCATAGGATTAGAAGGAGTTTGATGAAATGAGCCACATAAAGTGGATTAGGCACCTTTACTTTTTTAAAAACATTTTTCTATTTTAGACTTAAATACTAAAATTTAAATATATGCTGCAAAAAGAAACATTATAAACTTAAATATTAAAACTTAAATATAAAATAAGAAAAGAAAAAAATACCATGTATATAGCAGAACATAAGAGAGGATTCAAAATATATAGCAATAAATTTCCATTTCAAGAAGGCCTATATAATAAATGCTACGCATTGTGTTGTGAGCTATCTTTTCTTTGCTTCCTTGTAGGTGTTCTTTTGTTCTCTGCTGTACACTTTTTACTTTATTCTTTTTACCCACTTCCACCCCCCTCCAGGCTACCATTAAGTGTGGATATATTTATATATAGATGTATATATACACATATACATGTACACATATACATATACATACATACATGCATATGTACATACGTATACATATACTTTCCCTAACAGATTCTACTCCTAATCTTTATTTTTATGTTTGTGTATATCTCTTATTTCCTATCCCTCCTGACTCCTCTACTTTATTTCTACCTGCTACCTTGTCCTCCTAATACTTAACCTAATCTCCCTTTATCCTCCCGTTCCCAGACCCATTTTCTTTGTAGTAGCATCTGTCTAGCAGATAATTTTCAGAGAGTGCTACAAAATTCATGAATGATTAAGTTTTTTCTGCTTTCTTCCCTTTTCCTTTTCCATAGCATGTGATTCATACAACCAAAAAAGCTTTGTTTCCTTACTCAAGATACAGGAAGCGTGTAATCCACAGTGGTTCAGTGAGTTGTCACTGGTCCTTCATAATTTAGCTAGTTATTTGTAATCCTCTGCTTGAGGAAACTGGAAAGAATGGTTAGCCTGTTTGTTTTTAGATTTATTTTTTTATTTTATCTGTACTTCAGAGTTCATGGATATTTTAGTGATAGCCTATGCATAAAAAAATACATAAGTTATAGAGAGAAACTTTATTCTTCTAGTATAAGCTTTTGACCAGGAAGTTGGTACTGATACACTGAGAGCTTTTCCTGGGTTAATTTATTGTTCAATTCTGACTAATATAAGATTTCTCTGAATTAATTTTATTTTAAAAGATAATTTTTTAAAAAAGTCTTATCAAAATAAGACTTGCTAAGATGTAAGATTTTGTTTCCCTGTTATATACACTAAATCCAGTTTTATCAAACATCTGTGAGAAAAGGTTTTGCCTGGTTCAAATTTTTAAATAACCTCAAGCAGATTCTTTCAGAATAATTGTTCTATGTCTGTACCTGTGAACTTCATGTTTCTTAGGAATTTTTTTTTTGTCTTTGAGCATCTGAACAGAGCTGAAGGAATTCCCACAACGGTGATGCCTATGTACATCATAGATTCATGTTATCCAAGTACAACAAACCCCAGTGTTTTCCTATTGTCTTTAGGATAAAATGTTAAATTCCTCTGTTTAGTTTTTAAAGTCCTACACAAGCATCACTGGACATTACTCCCCCTCTTGCACTCTGGGATCCAGTAAACCAGGTCTCCTCTCTGTTCTTCACCCTTCATACTTCATTTCTCATCTCCATGCCTTCGCACGGGCCATCCCACATGCCTGGAATTCACTTCCTTCGTCCTTCTGACTCATAGAATCTCTCTCGTCCTTTAAGATAAAACTCAGGTACCATCTTCTACATGAAACCTTTTCTGATTCCTCCAAATGCTACAAAAACTACCTTGTATTTAACTACTTAGTGTATATTTGCATTTATTAACTTTGTTTTATACATATATATATATGATTTTTATATGTACTTGTTTTCTGCCCCCAATAGAATCTGAGCTCCTTGTTGGCAGGGATTGTTCATTTTGTTGTTGGGTTTCTTTTGTATTTCTATCCCCAGTGTCATGTGCTTAAATACATATTTGATTAATAAATTAATAAACATTTACTTGATATCTCTAGGCAAATTAAACTGAACATATAACTGATCAAAGAAATCATATATTTTTTTCTTTTTTTTTTTTTTGGCTAGGCAATGGGATTAAGTGACTTGCCCAGGGTCACACAGCTAGTAAGTGTTATGTGTCTGAGGCCGGATTTGAACTCAGGTCCTCCTGAATCCAGGGCCAGTGCTCTATCCACTGCACCACCTAGCTGCCCCAAGAAATCATATATTGGGGCAGTTAAGTGGTACAGTGGATGGAGCACTGGCCCCGGGGTTGAGGACCTAAGTTCAAATCCAGCTTCAGATACTTAACTAGCTATATGACCCTGGGCAACTCACTTAACCTCAATTGCCTCCAAAAAAAAGAAGAATAAATAATTTTTCACTAAATACTTTACTCAATAAAAAGACTTAATGATCACTGTGGTTAAGGCCCTATGCCAGGCATTGGGGAAGATACAGTGATAAGACAGTGTTCCTGCATCAAAGGCCTTAAATTCTATAACATAAATCTAGATGCAAAGATGCAAGAACTAGGAGATTAGATTCCATAGGTTTTGAAGGATATTTTTGTTTTGTTTTGTATTGTGGTTTGGTTTTTTTTTTTTTGTGGAGGCAACATAGTAATGTGGAAAGTATGCTAGACTTGTCAGGAAAACCAAGCGTGAATCCCGCCTCCAGCACTTGCTAGCTGTGACCAAACCTCTTAATTTCTCTGAGCTTTGATTTCTTCTGTATGTATAAAAGTAAGTATAATAAAGTCTGTGGTGCCTGTATCATGGAGTTATTGTGAGAATCAAATGAATTAATGTGTAGAAAACATTCTACAAAACTTAAAATACTGTAGAAATGTCAAAAAAAAAGGGAAAAAAAGAAAATTTCATTTATAGTCTCCTAGCATACTTGTTGACTACAGATTAGTCAAACGGTCCCTCTGTGCAGTAGCTGCTGATTCAATACTCTGGGCCTTGCAGTGAGTAAAATGTCATCCAGAAACAGAAGCATCTTTAGGGAATCCCTTTTTCATCTGGATGATGCACAGGGCATCTTTCTTGACAATGACAATCACTATTCTTAGCATTTGTTTTCTGCTTTGTATCTTGGTTAATTCAATTCAATTCAGTAAACTTTTATTGAACAATCACAATGTACAAGGCATTAGGATAGGTATGGATACATCTCTGGCTCTGTGGTCAGAGGACCTGGGTTCAAATCCTGCCCAGATACCTGTAGCATCTTAGGCAACTCACTTAACCTACCTGGGCCTTAATTTCCTCAACTATAAAATGAGAGGACTAGACCAAATAGCCCATGAGGTCTTATGAAATAGCCCCTGTTCTCCAGGAGTTTATATTCTGCATTATTAGTCAGAGGATTATAGAACAAAAGTATCTCTGTGATTGAATGGATCAAGAAATCTTGTATTATCTTAACAAAAGTCTTCTTGTTGGAATTTTTAAGACTGCATTTCATCATACTAAAGCAAATGCTTTTTGGTAATCAACAAATAATTAATACAATAGCATTTGTATCCACTATGTTGTTCAGTCATTTTTCATTCACATCCAGCTCTTCATGAACCCACTTGGGTTTTTCTTGGCAAAGTTACTGGAGTGGTTTGCCATTTCCTTCTCCAGCTTATTTTACAAATGAGGAAATTGAGGCAAACAAGGTTAAGTGACTTGCCCAGGGTCACAGCCAATAAGTGTCTGAGGTTGGATTTGAACTCAGGAAGAAGAAACTTCTTGACTCCAGGCCCAGCACTCTATCCACTGCCCCACCTTGCTGCCCCTGAATATTTCTCCATCAATTTGGGATCGTGAAAATGTGATCCACTCTAAAGGTTCGTCTAAGAAAGCCAATGTTCCTCCTCTCTTTTCTTATTTTCTTTAATATGTGTAAAGGCCAGTCCCATAAAGGAGAATTGTGTGTGGGCATTTTCCTTCATCTTCTTGGCTACCTTTTAAGAAAGTAATATTGAAAATCTTTTCCATACTTTTAAGCATTTTCCCATCTTTGATATATCTTGAAAATTAATATTCTAAGTACCTGTAAAATAGTTTCGCCTCAAGCCTGGGTTCCTTCTGTGCATATTTGGTCAGGCCCTGCCCACCTCCTTTTTTCTTGAGCACTATTTCTGCTTCTTCATATAACATGAGAGTGTTCAGATTCAGAGTCCAAGTGTGGTTATTTCACTGTCATAAATAATCAGAAGTTAGAGTTGGAGTACCAGCAACTCTTTTCCATTTCAAATCTACTTCTTGGGTTCCTTCCAGTCTCAACTGTCCACTCTGTTTCCTTCTCTTTTTTGAAAATCAGAACAAAATGTGCCCTTCTCTAGTCCTATGTACTTTTCCTGATCTCTATACTCTTTCAAAGATTGGATCAACAATCACATCTACAGGTTACATCACTACCCTTAGATGTAATTCTTCTAGGCCTCACTGAAGGCAACTATTTACTCTCTCACCATCTTCACATTTATCTTGCTTTTTGGTTTCAATTTTTGTTCTTGATCTGGCTTAGTTAGGTTTCACACACCAATCTTTCTACAGGCTCTTTTCTCTTCCCTTTCTTCTCTTTTTTCCCCACTGTTTTATTATGAAGTTCCACCCACAATCTTCTGTCATTCCCTTCTATATTGTTTTACAAATGAACTTATATTCTAAACTCTTCATCCATCATCCTTGGCTATTTTGTCTCACCCCTTGGCAAGGAGATTAAATGATTGCTCACTGATGCAGTTTCTTTTGCCTTCCTTATTGTGACATTTCATGACGAGACATGATAGAAATTCTCTAAGAAATGGTAATAATGAGATTCAGTGCTTTTAGTCTTATCCATTTCTCATTTTTAAAAATTGACAGCATATTGAAATAGATAACATAGAGTTGTTGTAATTGCATGCCGTGTCTTACCTTGATAAAATATACTTCTCCACTTCTGGTTTGGTGTCCATTTTGGTCTTTGCTCTAACCTGTCAGTTTGGCTCTATCATCTGTAACCAGTTGTTACGTGTCTGTGAAGATATTGTTCATTTTATTTTGGGGGATGTTGTTCACTGCTTGCTATGTCCACTGCCTTCTGACACTTCTTGGAGAAAGTGTTCATGACATACAGGCATGAGGGTCCTAAGTAATTTACAGACTTTGGTCACTTTCATTTCTTAATCCTAAATTATATTTTCCAATGTATATGTATAGGTTTGTTTGTTTTTTTAGCCATTTTTCTTTATGCTCATCTTTTTTGTTGTAGTCACCACATACTTAGAAGTATGCTGACTTGGCTTAGAGAATCTTGTCAAGTTTTTCATAGGATTTTCCATCTCCTTTACCCCCTATGAGACATTTTAGTGCATAAGCTACAATCCTCTTGTTTGTGGTCCTCTTACATAGAAGCTAATTAGGAGCACTGAAAGGAGAGCTGATGAAATGTCACATGAAAATAATGCTTCTTGTTGCCATTAGGTACATGAAAAAACCAACTTTGACTTCTTTACTTGCCACTCTGATGAGCTATTGGGCTTCCATTTTGCTCCAACTTCTTTGTGTCTTATGGCTTCATTTATAGTGAGAATGTCAATGTGGATATGATTCATTTCCTTCAGTAATGTTTTGACTCATTGGTTGTTGAATGCCGATTTTACATTTAGAACAGCAAGATCAAATTAATGTTTGTGGATTGTCTAAAACTCTCTGTCCTCTTTTATTCAATTGTCATTATAGAAATGGAAGTGGGCCACATAATATTGTGGATCATTTATTATTTCTTTCTACTGGGTCTTCACAGCCAAATAATTTACTTCATAGCCAACCTAATAGTGTCAGATTCTCTGGACTTAATGAGGTCACTTTTTGGACAGCTAGCACAATCTGTCATTCTGATCATACTAGAAGCCATTCCAGTGTGGGATAACTTTCCAGACCTAGCTCTCTACTGACATAGCCTTCAAGAACTCTACTCTTCCACAATGTCTCAGAGTAGGATTTGGTCCTCAAACATATAAGAGATCTAAATCTATACGTGTTTAGACAACTGGGGGTTTATTTCATTGTTACTAAAGTACAGTAGAATGAATGTATCATAAGTAGGATAAGGGTTTCTATCAACTTTTGATTCTATATTCCAATCACATTAATATTTTTTCAGTACTCTCAAGAGGTTTATAGTCTTTTTCCCTCTATAACCAAAGCCAAATTAGTAGTTTAGCACTCTGAAAGAGTATTAGATAAAATGGGAAAAGCAACCATGAGAGTTTCTCATTAAAACTATATATATATAGGTAAGATGAGGAACTCAAAGCTAAGAAAGGAAAAGATTGCCCTTGTAACATCAGATAGATAATGCCAAAGAAAGCTAAAGAAATATATGATAGATCTTTGAGTGGGGAAGGCCATGAAATACCTGAAAAGCATGTATGTTGTAGTTAATGAACATTGTACCTGGAATGAAATAATATGCATAGGACGAGAGGCAGTTAATGTGGCATAGTAGAAAGAGCACTGAACTTAGAGTCAGGAAGACCTGAATTCAAATTTTGCCTCAGACATTTACTCGCTGTGTGACAAGATGCTTGACCTCTTTCAGCCTCAGTTTCTTCATTTGTAAAAATGGGCATTATAATAGCACCAAGTTATTCAGTCACTCAAACATTTAAGTGCCTACTATGTGCCAGGCACTGTACTACTATCCTACAAAAGACAACCCCTGCTCACAAGGAGTTCATAATCTAACAGTATGGAGCAAAGATGGCAAACACATGGCTTGCATGCGGCCCCCAACACTCCTAAATATAGCCCAAACAAGATTAAAATGTAGTTCCTACCTGATTTCAGTGTGTTAATGTGTTAATAAAAAAGAAATATATAAAATGTGTCGTTTTCTAGGTCAATATGCAGCCTACAAGGATCCTTATCTATGGTTTAGTGGCCCCGTTTCTTTTTGAGTTTGATACCACTGGTGTAGACAACATGAAAACAACTAGATACAAATAAGATATATGTGTATATGTATGTATGTGTGTGTGTGTATATATATATATATATATATACACATAGGATGAATTAGAGATAATCCACAGAGAGAAGGCTGTTATTGTGAGGATCAAATAAGAAAATACATGTAAAGTACATGGCATGCCTTAAACCTCTATTTAAATGTAAATCATATAATGATTACTATAAGATCTATGATGTTGACTAGAGGGCCTGGAGAGTATATGACATAGACAATCAGAACAGGGTGTTACAAGCGGAAGAAAGATGTATAAGGATGCCTACTTTATTGTATGAGGAGCATATCATGTGTAGCTTAAATTTATGTCTTCAAAAAAGGAGCTTGTCCTTTTAAAAGATGCCTTTTATAAGTAGCAACCTCCTCATGAACACTGCTGGGAAGTCAGTACCACAAATACTATTGACATGAAAAGTGTATTTCCATTAGTTGAATGGTCCTACTACCTGAAGCAGCTCCAGCATTAGAGATGACGGCAACAGAAAACCCTTTCATTTCAGGTCTTATATTAAAAGTTTCTCTTACTTTCATGGAATTGACATGACTGGATTAAAAAGTAGTATCTGAAAAATAAGAGATGGGGAGATGGGAAGAAGAGAGGGGTCATCTTTTCATATCTTATGCTTTTTCCTTATTAGTCTGCTTTATTTTGCCTTGTTATTCACAAAAGGCATTTTGGAACCGTCTCTTTACTTGATTAGGGAGAAGATTCAGTTTATCCGGACAGAGGGGACACCTGGATTGGTCCGTCTCTCCAGTGATGCTGATCTTGTAATGTTGCTAAGGTAGGTAACCTGTTTGACCTTTAGCTGTTGATATAGATGCTTCTGTGGTTGTTTGTTGCAAAACAGTTCAAGTATGTAATATGATATGAATTGGTGACAGATGGCTCCATGAGGAAGAGCTGTAAGAGAGATTTGGTTAATTTAATCCTACTTTGTCAGCATGGCATAGAGGAAAGAGATTTACAGAATTAGAGCTAGAGGGGACCTCAGAAGTCCTCTAGTCTAACCTTTTCATTTTGAAGATGACAAAACCGAGGCCCAAAGGCAAGCAGGTAGCAAGTATTAGCGCCAAGAGTCACCCATAGATCTTTTGATTCCAAATAGTTTGATTCCATTGTATCAAACAAATCTGAAATGGGAATCCTGTGTCTAAACACTGCCATTGCCATTATCATTTATTTGTGTTACCTTGGGTCAATCACTTTACCTATCTTGGTTTACTCATTTCTAAAATGAAGGGGCTAGACTAGAAGCAACTCCAAGATCCTTTCCTGGCTTTAAATTTATGATCATTTTGAAGTGACATTCTTCTTATTATCTTTATTTTATTATTTATTATTATATTATTATTATTATATTTATTATTATTATAATTATGTATTTAAATTCATGATCATTTTGAAGTGACATTCTTCTTATCTTTATTTTATTATTTATTATTATATTATTATTATATTTATTATTATTATAATTATATATTATACATTATTGGGAGAAGAAGTAGAAAAGGATGGAAAGATAAAAGAGGCAAAATTCTACAAAGGGAATTTAGTGCATCAACAATCCAGACTAACTCTTATTCAGAGGAGGAACTAGAAGAATGGATAGTTATAGTTTTTCAGAGCAAACTAAGATTATTGTCACCTTTTACTGTCATATAGATCCCCAAAATGTGCTTTGCATCCCTCTGCTATTTCAACTTATCCACTTTTTGTGTGTTTTGGAGAGCTTATATGTGGAAATTTGGAACCTGAGTTATTATTTTGCCAATAATGCTAAATACCAACTTGAAAGTTCTTAAACATGCTATGACCAATGTTGTCTCCATTGTTATTGATAAGACTTGTGTTTGGAGAGAAGTGGCAAGAAGTCATCAATAATCATTGTCATTTATAATCTGTCTAGAAAAGGGTAATGGCTATGTTCAGTGTTTAGGAAGCCCAACACCAATCATAGAACAATATAGAAAATTCTTACTACGCCATTCAAGAAATGTAAAATTTATTCCAGAGGTAGATAAGAGCTGGAGGGACACTTTAGTATTGCTCTTGTGGCCAAGTGTATCCCAGCTGACTCTGGTAATTGATTGCCTGATGCTTCACAGAATCACAGAATTTGAGAGTTAGAAGGGAGTTTAGTGACCAGAGGAATCCCCCCCTATGACAAATGGTCATCCAGCTTCTGCTTGAAGGAGGAATCCAGCCTTTCTTCCAAGAAAGAAGTCTCTAGGCAATCCATGCCACATTGGACTAGCTCTAATTGTTAGGAAGTTTTTTGGTTTTTTAATTTTTTTCCCTTAACATCAATTTTAAATTGAACTTTTTGCAATTCTCATCCCTTTCTCCTAGCTCTGCCTCCAACTACCTTTTTCTAAAACTAAAATAAAATTATATTGTTCTTCCTTGTGCAGTAGTCAAAATCTGTTTAATTGAGAGTTTACAGATCCTTTTCATAATGTGGTATGCTACTTGATAATATCTCATGAAACCCATGAAAAAATGCCAGCAAAGGCAATAATTAAATTTATTTTTAAACCTTCACAGAGGTGCCATGACATCTAATTTAAAATTACAGCAAGTGGTTTGGAGGGGAAAATAAGGTAGCGTCTTATAACTGTTAGAACTGAAGTTAATTTATGAGGCAGCTCCTGAAAAATAGAATTCCATTGATACTCAGATTTAAAATTAGTGTCTACTAACAGAGGACTATACTCTTGCCTTGGGGGATAGTAAAGTTGGAATTCTTGGCAAAATGAGGCTTATTATACTAGCAAAATAGCTGCCTGGCAAATATCATTTTTAAGCATAGTAAAGAGTTGAAAAGCATTCTTATGTAATGGATATAGCCTTGGAGTCAAGAGGACTTAAGTTCAAATACTATATAAGCTATGTGATCATGGGCACAGTGGCCCAGGCAACTTTCTAAGATTATAAATTAAAGATGAGTTGCTGATTTGCATTAGTGGAGAGAATTTTCATCCAGAAATTTCCTACACTAATGAAATCATCAGTCTACCAAAATAAATAAATCCCTATTGGTTCTCTCTACAGTCAACCTGTGGTCCTTGTATATACCTTTAAAAACATGTTCAACAACTTCAGTAGTGGAAGCTTTTTCAATCCAAATTTTAAAGGAGTTATAATAGAAGACAAATGGTTCATGCAACAGAGTTCCTGTGGCTTCAAAATATCACATATTTTCATCAGTCTTAAGAGGTTTACTAATGAGTCTCCAAATAGTCACTATTTCTGAGAGATTGTATTTTAGGGAGACTGACAGACTGAGGTGGTTCTTAACATAGGACATGGTATGTTAGGTATTTAGGGGAAAAGTTGTGTGCATTCATATATATTCTATGCATTCTACCACCTTTTGGTCATCCCCCAAATCATTTATGTAACAACAATCAAGTGAGAACACAACTGCTCAATTTCACTCAACACACCCTGGTTTGCATCACTGAAATCTAAATGGAACATTTTTATTCTTGGAGACAGGAAAAAATGTGTCATAGCCAAACTGATGAAAATACCAGTCACCATCTACACTTTAATGAGCTTCAGGGTAGGATGCTAAATATTTTAAGCCATGCACTTTAGAGGAATAGAAAAATTGATAAATGTCTTTCCCATTATTTACTTTAGCCAAACAAGTGATTTTGAAGTTCATTCATACTGAAAGAACAAGTTAATATTTTTTCCTGTGGAAAAAACTCAAGGGCATTTTAGAAAAAGGGAGGACAAGTTACCTATACACACTATTCTCTAACTGAAAAGGAAAAAAAGACTTTAGATAAGAATGGCAATTTGTTTTAACCTCTAGGATTTTTATGGGGTGATTAATTTCTAATAAGCAACTCAGCACACCTGGATGTTTAATCACTGTGCCAACTGAAGAGTGGAAAGTTGCCTTCATAACTTTATGCTTCAGTTCTTCAGCATTTATTTTTATTATATTTTGAAGTTTCAGTGATTTGATTGATGCTCAAATAATTTATCCACAAATGAAAGGGTAAGGGAGAGTGTGTGTTTCCATATGGTTATATTTCTTAAAAGGAAAATCATTTATGGTAAAGGGAAAAAGATTATGATAAAGCTGTAATTTCAAGATTATTGCTCAAGGAAATCATTTCAGTTTAAAATAAATCTTTTTCTCCTCACTGTGTGTTTTACATGAACAGAGGATTCTAAATGGACTAACTCGGACTTATTATAGCTCATTCAATTTCATTAGTCCTTTCAAAAATTCATCTCATATAAAATATGCTCAGACCCTGTAGATAACTCCTTTTTTAGAAAGCAATTTCAGTACTCATCTTTAGAAATGATTAGTTATTGAATTTTATCAGTAAGCAGGAAAGAATGCACATCATAATTTCCCAAGTTTAAAAGAATAAAAATAGCATGTAGATACATATTTCTGCATTCATATATAAATAAATTGCAAACTAATCTATTGTGAAATCTTTGTGCATGTCTGTATCTATCTTGAGATAAATAATGAGTTTTAAAAATCGACTCAATTCTCCATCATTATAATTTTGGAAAAGAAAGTCTAGGATTCCTATATTCCAAGCTTCTCTTTAGGTATTAATTAATATCCTTGGGAGAATAATATAAGCAAAACCATTCTGAAGGGAAAAGAATGTTACTGACTGTACTAGTGTTATGTGCTCCTACATATTTGTAAAAGTAGGATGAAATAAAAAATAGAGATGTTAATTATTTGTAGGGAGAAGAGAAGGCCAAGAAAAACATTGTTATATTTCTTATAATAATAATAATAATGAACAATAACAGTAATTAGCACTTAAATCACTTTAATATTTATAAATCAGTTTACAAATATTATGTCATTTTATCCTTACTACAACCCTTGGAGATAGGCACTATTATTATCCCCATTTTACAGATGAGGAAACTGAGACAGACAGTTTAGTGATTTGCCCAGGAACACACAGCTAATAAGTTTCTGAGGCTGAATTTGAACTCAGGTCTTCCTGACTCCAAGTCTAGTGTTTTATCCACTTCATCACATACCTACAATGTAAATATTTTGAGGGCAGGGATTATGTCATAGACTTCTTTGTGGGCTCAACAATACCTGGCATACAGAAAGGCACTCAAAATTTTCTATTCCTTTGATTTCCTTTTGATTTCCCCCCAAAATCTTGAAGTCCTGCTGTGGTAAGTCTTAAAATGTAACACTTAAAATCCAGAAATACATAGTTGAAGCAAAAATAGTTTAATTTCAGAGGTTGGATGAATGCTGCATATAATTGGTCAAAAAAAAAAAAAACCTCCTGAACAAATTCCCACCTCTTTTAAAGAAGAGTCAAGAAGACTTTTATTTTCCTTCACAAAAATAACATGAAAGACCCCTCCCCTGGGGGGCTGAATATAACCTAAGTCCTCTGGAATGGAAGAAGATTGATAGTAGTCACATTATGATAGAGTGAGAATAACTGTCATATTCAGAATTTTAAAAGTAAGGGATTTTGGCCTCTGGTGGTAGTCAATTTCTCCTCTCTGGTCTTTCCTAGTTTATTCGAAGAAGAGATAATGTCATATGTGCCTCCACATGCCTTACTCCACCCCAGCTATTGCCAGTCCCCGCGCAGTTCCCCTGTGTCCTCACCTCAGAACTCTCCAGGTAAGCTCAAGTGATGCTTGGGAAGTGAGCACTGACATTGAAAGTTCTGTCTTTATCAGGGACAAATGAGGGAATAATTTGGGAAGACATTGTAATGGTTATCACCTGAGTAACTCTTTGGTTATGCTGGTATTTCTTAGATCTTTAAAACTAACTTATTTCTAAAATTATTTATGATGGACAAAGAGATAGCAAGATTCTACAGCATGAAATAAATTGCCAATACTGACATGCTCATTGGTCATTTTCTTTTTGTTTGGATAAACTATGTTTAGTATTTTGCTACAATTAAAATTACCTACGTAAATTTAAATTTGCTCATGTGCCATGGAAATTACCCATTATCATTTTGGGGAATTTCAAATAATCTCTTCGCATTCAGGGGGTCACTTTGATGGGAAAAAAAAGAAGTAATTCTACTCCCAGGAAATGATCTCTAAATATTTTGACAGATCCATGACTTCAGTGATACAGGCACTATTTCCATTGGCACAGATTATAAACTATCTATCCCTTCTCACACTATGATTTTCTTGTTCATGTCCTTCTATAGATCCCTCATAGAATATCTACCTAGTCTGCTAGAGGACTTTGCCACCATTTCTAATGGTCTTTACCTTAATAACAACTTCTGCTAAATCTAAATGTTTGTACTTCTTCTGATGCTAAAAGTCCTAAGTTATTGAAGTGATAGTAGATGCTTGGCAGTTCATGTAAACCAAGGATGTGTTTCCCATCCCTGTTTTCCAAGACCCATTTAGAGCTGATAAGGACCTCAGGGATCATGTAATGAACCCTTCTTCCCCTCATTTATGGATGAAGCAAATGAAGCTGAGAAAGCATTCATTTGAATCCTGTGAATTCTTTGTCTGATGCTAGCTCGGGTTTCTCTATAATAAGTTCTTCAAAGATTGTCACATATTGTTTTTCATTTAGGATTACAAGTTAATTGTGGGATGAGGGGGAACCTTAAATTAGTATAATTCATCTCCACAAAACAATCATAAGATCATCAGTGTTTACTCTGGATGAATTGAGGAGTAGAAATGGAGGGTCATCAAAAGCAGAGATTAAGAGGAAATAACAATGAAGGGAAACATAAGAAATCACCAAAATGCCTAGTCTTCTTATTTAGCGTTTTAGAAGTTAGTTGCTTCTTATGTAGAATACCTTCATTTTAAAGTACCTAAAATCCATCAAGCATCAGTCTTGGATAAATTGTAGAAAGATCACATATGAAAGACATATTTGCACAGTTGAATTTTATGTTGGGATGAAATGCATTCAGGACTCTCAGGTTTAGGATAGTATATTTTCTGAAAATATGTATAACCCATATATCATGACATTAATAGGAATATTTGGATGCTTTTTAATTTTTAGAAAAAATGATCTCCATATTTTTGGCCAAGTCTCTTTTTAGTGGGACTTCTTTGTTCTTGAAGTTGATATGTCTTGCTTGATACCAGTGGAAATCATTATAACTGATTTCACATGCTAAAGGATTAGAATCAGCTAACATTATCTGATGGCGATTCTTTTGAGGCTTTTTAATAGATTAAAGTTTCCTTTTGAAATTATCCCTTGGGTTTTTGAGAAAGCAACATTTCCAACAGACCCAAAGAAGTTTGAACTCCTTTCCCTTGACTAGAATTTCACCACTTCAGGCTGCAATGAAAATAATATTGTTAAAAGTTACTACTATATAATAAAATTTAATGATCATTTTAAAAATCCCTCTAGAGACTTAGTAATCTTTTCAAAATGCTTCTCATCTCAAGTACATTTGCATTTCTGCAAGCAAAAATGGTGATAGGAGCTATGGAAAATTTGATTCATTCTCTTTGCAGCTGTCAGACTACTCACCTAAAATTTATCAAGATTTTAGAATGGGAGCATTTGTTTTTGTGGGATAATTCTAATGCCAGCCTCAACTACACTTATGCCAACAGGAAAAGAACTTTTAAAACTTCATATGATTTATTATTCCAAATATGAGACTCAATAGTTTAAGAAACATTTGTAACAGCATGTTATTTTTATCACCCTTTAAATAATGAGATAAGTGTTCTCTTACGTGAACACCTTTCAGATAAATGAAGTTTACCCATTTAAATGTCAAAATCTTTTAATTTTTAATAATTTTTTTTATAAAAATCCCAGTCAGGCACAATTCCCTGCCTTCTCAGAGTAAGATAAATATGATTTCTTGGTGACTCAGTCATCATTATAATTATTAATAACTGCACTATGCTGAGCTGTAGTAGCTTTAACGTCTTTTCCCCCTCTCTGTCAGTGGCTACTTACGTTGTTTCTCTGTGGGTTTTATTTTTAAAAACATATACATAATATTCTGTAGCATAAGAAATCAAAAACTCATTTTTGTTGGAATGGTGTTCAAAATAAATGTTGACGGGTTCTGAGCATCTCTTTTAGCAAAGCAAGTCATAGATTCTGAGTTCAAAGAGAACATGATAGAGGTCATTCCTATAGTAGCCCTAGCAAATGATCATCCAGCTTCTGTCAGACCACCAAAATTTACATATCCAGACCACATCTCCCTCCTGAATTTCAGTCCATTATCTCCATCTGGATATCCCACAAACATCTCAAATTCAGTATGTCCAAACACAACTCACTATCTTCCCCTCTAAATCTTCTCCTCTTCCAAAATTCCTATTTCCTTTGAGGACACCATCATCCTCAATCAGCATTCCCATCACCCAGGTTTATTACCTCGTAGTTAACCTCGACTCCTTCCTTTCCCTCACCCACCATATATAACCAGTTGCCAAGTCTTGTCAATTCAAACGTTGCAACATCTTTTCATTCTGTCCTAGTTCTCCACTCACACAACCATCACCCTGTAGAGACTCTTATCACCCCTCACCTGGTCCTTTAAATGGCTTCTCTGCTTAAAATCTTTTCTCTCTCCATTGCATCCTATACACAGTTGATACAATAATCTTCTTAAAGTACAGATCTGACCATATCAGTCCCCCACTCAAGATCCTTCTGTGGCTTCCATCAAATTGCCCCTGGGATAAAATACAAAATATTTGGCTTAGTATTTGAAGGCATTTACAGTTGGTATCCAGTCTCCCTTTCCAGAATTTCACATTATGTCCCTTATAAATCTATTCACCCCAAACTGGCCTGAACTCAGATTTCTATTTGCCACTTCAAATGCTTTTTTTCCAGGCTGTCCTGAATGCCTGGAATAAACTCTCTCCTTATTTTTACCCCTTAACTTCCTTAAAGGCTCATCTTAAGAAGCCTTTCCTGACCCTCTAATTATTAGTGCTTTCCTCCTTTTATATTATATTTCCATTTTTTGTGTAAATTTTGCTTTTACCCTGAGTTTAGGGGCTGGGTTTTTTTTCCCCTTTTCACAGCATCTGGCACAATATCTTGCACAAAGTAGGAACTTGATAAATTCTTGTTCATTGAATTGAATTGAACTCTAATGCCAGAACATTCATGCATAGGCATTCTGATGCCAACTTCTACTGTTCAGAGATTTCTTTTGCTTGTTTCCTGATTCTCACCTGTATTTTGGATGGTTGAGATCACCCAAAACCTAAACTCTACATAATCAGGATGTGGCCATTTTTACTGTTTTGTTCAATAATTATGTTGACTTTCAGCTAGATTTGGTGCCAATAGGAGATGTTTAAATTGGTGAGAGGATTTCCATTTTTTAAATAAAAGGATTTGGAAACAAGTGGCACCATGAACCTTCCAAGGACTTGACCATGGAGTGACCCAGAGGAAAGACAGTTTCCAGCAAAGCCTAGGTCAAATATCTAGTCTCAAAATCAATCCACGTAAATGCATGGAAAGTCCTGAGATGGAACAGTGCCACACACTAGGAGCTAAGTGGAGTCCTTATTTCCCCGGCATTCAGAGGTGTCTATCACGTTCTTCAAATATTCCTAGCTAGATGGTCCATTGTTAGTAGTTACTGACATAAGAAAAAAGACTATGCAGATGACTCCTAAATCTTTTTTATCTGTCTCCTAAAGTCCAGCCTTGTATTACTGCCTTGTATTACTAGTTGCTGGATGTCACCATCTGGTTGTCCCGTTGGCATTTCAAACTGGAAAATATCTGAAATAATCTCAATTCATTATTTTCCTCCCCTCAAACCTGTCCTCCTTCCTAAACGATCTATTTCTGTAAAGTGTACTTATCGTTGTTCAAGTCACAAAGATTTGCAACCTCTTGACGCTTCTTTCTTCTTTACTCTGTGTATCCAATTGGTTGCCCCAACATATCCCGCATTTGTTCCTTCTCTTCATTCACAGAGTCACCAACCTCGTTTAGGTCCCTATCATCCGTTGCTATTACAATTGCAGCTAAATGGCAAAGTGTTTAGAATGTTGGACTTGGCATCAGAAATACTTAAGTTCAAATAACCTACCAGCTGTGTGACCTTAGACAAGTCATTTAATCTGTCTGAGCTTCAGTTTCTTAATCTGTAAAACTGGTGTAATAGTAGCACCTATAAGGGCACTGATAGGAGGGGAAGTGAATAGAGCACCCGCCCTGGAGTCAGGAGGACCTGAGTTCAAATCTGACCTCAAACACTTACTAGTTGTATGACCTTGGGCAAGTCACTTAACCCCAGTTGCCACCAAAATAATAATAATAATAATAATAATAACACCTACATCATAGCAAAGTTGTGAGGATCAAATGAGATAACATATGTAAAATGTTTTGCAAACCTTAAAGTGCTATAGAAATATTAATAATTATCATAAATTAGTTTCCCTGTTTCAGGTCTCTCGCCAATCCAATCCACTATAGTGCTGAATTTATACACTTACATCACAGGTCTACCATGTTGCTCCCCTGTTCGGGAAGACTCGGTTGCTCTCTTTGGCTTCTAGGACAAGAAAATGAATACTCAGTTGGCACTGAAGGCCCTTCATAATCTAGCTCCAGCTTATCTTTCCAGATGTATTTCTTCTTACTCTTTCTCATACACTCTACATTCCAGCTTCCATTCAAAGCTCAGCTCTAGTGCTACCTTCTCCATGATGTCTGTCTTCATTCCTCAATTATTAGAATTTCTTAGGGCAGGAAGGTGGTGCAGGGGATAGAGCACCAGCCCTGAAGTTAGGAAGACCTGAGTTCAAATTCAGCCTCAGACCAAACACTGGACACTTACTAGCTGTGTGACTCAGAGCAAGTCACTTATCCCCAATTGCCTAAAAAGAAAAAAAAAAAGAATTTCTCATCAAATTTTTTGTTTTGTTCTGTTTGTTCAATAGTTTCAGTGTCTGACTCTTCATGACCCTGTTTTGAGGTTTTTTTTGTTTTGTCTTGTTTTGTTTTGTTTTGTTTTTGGCAAAGGAACTGGGTAGTTTGCCATTTCCTTCTCCAGCTCATTTTACAGATAAGGAAACTTAGGCAAACAGAGTGAAGTGACTTACCAAGGGTCACACAGCTAGTAAGTGTCTGAGTCTGGATTTGAACTCAGGAAGATGAGTCTTCTTGACTTTAGGCCTGGTACTCTATCCACTGTACCACTTAGCTGCCCCTTCTCCTCAAAGTATTTTGCATATGTGTTATATTCACTTGTGTTCTGCTATTTCCCCTAACAGAATATAAACTTTTGAAGACAGGAATGGTTTTAGTTTTTGTCCTTTTATCTCCAGCACCTACCATAGTGCCTTGGCATATGATATTGATCAGATAGAATTCTATGTTGAAGGAAATTATTGGGTTGAGTTGTGAATGTGCAACTATGTATGGATAAATTAGCGTACTATGAAATATTATCTTATTGTGCTGTCTAGCACAAAAAAAACCCACAGAAAATGAATTTTTGAAAGGGATTCCTTCTTACATAAGATGGACAAAAGAGGAGGGATTCAAACTAATATTTTATCTGGTTATTTCATAAATGTAGGGTTATACCTGTGATTTCATTAGTATAGGAAATTCCTGAATGAGCACGCACGCACACACACACACACACACACACACACTCCAATTCAAGTTGGCACCTTCTCTGAAACTTATAGTCTTAGAGAGTCACCTAGAGCAACTTGCCCAAGGTGACCAAGCCAAGGTATGTCAGAAGCAGGTTTTCCCAGATCTGAGATCAGCTTTCTGTGTCTCTATCCACTATGCCATATTTCCTCACATCATATATACAGATATAGATGTACAGACAGACACATGTATATATAGACATGTACATACATAATTTATGCATATTGAGAGAGCACACTTGTTTTCTGTTTTGATTTCTTTCTCAAAATGATAAGCGTAAAACGAATCTATTCATGAGGATATTTTGTCTCAGTCCTCTTTTCATGGTCATGTTAATACCGCAATTGCAGTGGTTCAATCTTTCAGGAATATGGTTGGTTCCCAAAGTAGAAGTAATCGTATTTATCCTGGAGTTTCTTGGCACTTACGGCTGACTTACAACAAGAACTTGTCATTCCCCAACAGAATCATTTAGGGGTAATTTTTTAACCATGAAATCATGCATGAGTGATTTTTAATATTTCCACAATAGAACCATTTGCAAAGGTATTTGTGGACTTGAAAAGTTTCCATCCCCAGAGCCTCCAGAATGAGATCCATTTTGCCTAGCATAAAAGTGGAGTTGAAGCTCATTTTATGAACTCGATATTGATCATGGCATTTCACACTTCCCTTTAACTGTCTCAGATGATAGGGAAAAGGAGAAGAGTACATTTGTCATTTATTTAATGTTGTTAGCTATTACAAGGGCTCCATTTCATTCTCTTCAATACTGTGAGCTGGCTCCTCTTTTACCTCTAGTTCTATGACTATAATATCCCCATATCTCTGTACTCTGCCCTTTATGGGGTTCCTCCCCTCTATTCCTGTGCATCTATTCCAGTTTCATATTTCCAAATGGCTATCAGACTGACTCCTTCTTCCAACTGCGCTATTATGTCAGGAAGGGATAATCAATAGAGAGACAGACTTGGAGTCTGGAAATCTGGGTTTGAATCCTGCCTTATGTGTTCTCTAAGCAAACCTGAGAGAATGTTTTAAGCTTTCTGGGAGAGTTTGCTGTGTAAGCTTGGGCCATGATAGCACTAGTTTTTCTTCTCTCAGTTCCAGCTATATACATTGTTGCCAGTTCAGTTTCTCTGATGGTATGAGCAACTGGGGAGAGTTCAAGGAGGAAGTGAGGGAGTCTCTTTGGGCTCATTCCCCCTCCCCTCAATAGTCTTTGATTATAGGTGCAATGGTCTATTTCCTCAAAATGCTCCCAAAGATGAATTGCTTTCTGTGGATATTGCCTTCGGTGATATGCCTAATCACAGAGTCATGTCTAATTCTTTAAACCAGTTCCAATGTATTTTGTTGTCTGATTTGATCCAATGACTTGACTTTAACTCCTTCCAAAATGAATAAGGACTTGTTCGCACCTAGATTATCCTTTTAATTGATGTTTCTGATTTAATCCAAAGGTGGTCTCACCAGACAAAGGCATCAGGGTGTAGAGCGTCTTGTTGCTTAGATTAATTGGGGTTGGGAATCCAAGACCTTCTTCTTATACTTGGATTATTGCAACAACTGCCTAGATGGTTATTATGTCTTTATTCTCTTTCTTTCCCCTCCATGTTACTCCCAGACTAATATTTCTTAAACACTGTTATTATAGTTACACTCTCCACCCCTACCCCTACAAGCTACAATCATTATTATAATTAGGATAGGGTAGCTGGGGCTTCAGCCTAGATAGTTTAGAGGGTATTGCTAGAGGGTTACTGCTACCTGGGAGTATGTTCCCCAGATCTATCCACTCTCATCCGTCCTCTCCCTAGGCAACAGCACTGCAATTCATCCTCTGCCCATCTGGCTGCCTACCTTGACTACCAGCACTATTGATCTCCTACCCAGCTCATACCCCTAGTAGTTTACTCCCTTGCCCACCCAGTCCCCCTCCCCACCTCCCCAAATGGTAGAGAACTTTTCCCCCTTTGGTGAAGCAGCTAGCCACAAGCAGTGCAAAAACACAAGTTTTCTTTCACTCATAACACTCCCCAGGTAAACCTCCTCTCTCCCACCCCCCCAATGCCACCATTGTTTGCCTTAGATGTTTTTTTTTAATTTTGGGGTTTTTTTGGGAGGAGAGGGGGTGGGGTTTGTTTATATCTCTGGTTAGAAGGGTTCCCTGCTATCTACAATATTAAAACCAAAATCATCTCCCTGACGTTAAAGGCCTAGAGCCCTTAACAATCTGGTTCATTTCTACCTATTTATCTTATTTCTCTATTATTCCATGCTATAAAATATCTACTTCATTTATGTAAGGCACCTCACTGCTCACAGCACAGGGGGTGTTCATTCCTACCTCCCCATTCTAGCTCTTGTAGTTTCTCCCCAGCACCCCTCGTCACCAGCCTTTCTTTCCTCCATTCCAATTATCTAGATTCTCCTAATCTGTCAAGGTCCAAATTTAGGCTCTTTTTCTCTATGTGTACTTCTCAAATGTATGCTATTGGAATGTGAACTCCTTGAGGGCAGAGAGTGTATTTTTGCCTTTCTTTGTATCAGTTGAGGTATAGGGGGTGTCCAGGGATGCCTAGCACCTCTGGTGTGAGTGTTTGCCAAGCCCTTTCCAGGGCTGCTCATCCACCTTTGGTGTCCACCCTCACCTAACTCTCACCTGTGACTCCAAGAAGCTGTAGCATGGGCAGCAGCCATACCCCAGTAATACCGTCTTGGCAGAACAGCTAAACCATGTTGAAAGTAACTGATAGGCCTCAAACCCATCAGTGAATTAGGGGATATCTATCCCAAGCATATGAAGACTTCTTCCAGTAGAATGAGTGGATGAGAACAATGTTCCAGAAGCAGGCTTAGAGCTTGGTCATACACAGAACATGCCAAGGTCATCCACTGCGTCCTGAGACCATCACCAGTCATTCTGATTTTTGTTTTGCCCCTGGATTTTGATTACTCTGGAAGAGAGAGTGAGGCAGGCGATTTTGTGCAACTCTACCTCACATAAATCTAATTCACATATAAGACATTACCCAGTGATGTCTTCTCCGAAAATGAAGGGTCAACAACAACAACAATCCTCTGCGCATAGCACAGCACCTGGCAACATAGTAAATAATAAATGCTTGTTGACTGCCACGAGTTTTTCTAGGTGTGCAGTGAATTGCATGGACCTTAAACTTATAAACACCTGTGCTTGTGCAGTCTACCACAAATTGTATGGAACCAACTTTGCAATCACACGGGCATGCTGAAATCCCCAGTCTCTCCCATGACATGTGGTAATTCCTCACAACAAAGAAGTCATGAGGGGCAGCAAGCTGGCGCAGTGGATAGAGCACTGGCCTTGAAGTCAGGAGGACCCAAGTTCAAATGCGGCCTCAAACATATGACACGTGCTAGCTGTGTGACCCTGGGCAAGTCACTTAACCCCACTTGCCTCACCAAAATACAAAAAAAAAAAATACTGGTTAAGCAAAGAAGTCATGAGCCAAAACAAAGTTCACAAACCATTGGTCTTTATGAAATTTTACACAACTACTCCAGCGCATATTGATCTCCAATCCCTCTCCCCTCTGTAGCTCCCCCCTCCTGTTACACAAAGTTGGAATGGACTTCAGATGTCATCTGGTCTAACCTGTACTAGAATAAGAATCCCTTCTACAACATACATGACTGGTGGTAATCTACTCTCTGTGTGAAGACCATCATTGAGAAATAATCATGACGATAACAGCTAAATAACATTTATAGAGACTTACTATGTGCCAGGTGCTGTGCTAAGTGCTTTACATTTATTACCTCATCTGGTTCTTACAATATCCCTGGGAGGTTGGTGCTATTATTATCCCCATTTTGCAAATGAGGAAACTGAGGCAAACAGAGGTTAAGTGATTTACCCAGGGTCACGCAGCTAGTAAGTGTTTGAGGTTGTATTTGAACTCAATTCTCTCTGACGCCAGGCCCAGCGCTCTATCAACTATATCACCTAGCTGCCCCTGTTCCATTTTTGGATAGCCCTGATTATTTGGGAATTATTTCTTATGTCAAGCCTACATTTTCTTCTTTGTAGCTGCCCCTACCCAGCTCTACCTTTGGGGGCCAAGCAAACATGATCTCCCTTCATCATCCCCTTGAAGAAAATTCTCCAGGCTAATTATCCATAGTCCCTTTCAACCACTGCTTATATGGCACAATATCAAGGCCTGGGGTGGTCCTGTTTGCCCTCGTTAGGATACCATCCAGCCTACCACAGGGCCTGATACAGAGAATGCACTGAAGAAATGCTTGTCAGTTAATTGGTCAATAGCCTTCCCAAAATGTGGTTCCCCGAACCAAATATGATACCCCAGATACCCTTCAAGGCAGAGAACAGCAAAAGTATCTGTCACTTCCCTAGTTCTGGTCACTATGCATTTATTTGTTCTCTGATGTTTTCACACATATTAGTCACCCTTCCCTGGCTACAATGTCAGAGTGCTGGTCACTCAATAAACACTTGTTAATTGATTTGTTCATTCAATATGTACTTGTTGTTAAATTATTAGTAGAGGCAGGTAGGTGGCAAAGTAGATAGAGAGCTGGACCTGAAGTCAAGAAAACTTGAGTTCAGACATAGCCTTAAATACTCACTAGCTGTGTAGCCTTAGGCAAGTCACTTGCCCTCTGTCTGCCTCAGTTTCCTCAACTGTCAAATGGGGCTATCACCTACCTCCCAGGATTGTTGTGAATACCAGATGAGATAATACTTGTAAAGTGCTTAGTACAGTACCTGGCACGGAGCAGGCTCTTAGTAAATATGTTTCCTTCTTTCCTTCCTTCCTATTGTCTATTTGAAAGGTACGTATCTTTTTTGTCTTATTCATTTTGTGGGAGATTTTATTTTCTCTAGTGGAAATATCCACATCTTTTTCAGAACTCTAGGTCTGACATCCACATTCCCTCTCAGTTTTGTGTCCCAGCTTGTCAGTCATCCTTGTGACACTAAACAAGCTTCTCATAAAAAGGATATAGGTAGGGCCCCTTATACTGTTCATTAGCAATGCTTACATACTATTGAATGACATTTAACACCCCTGTGCTGTTTCCCCACCCAGAAGTAGTAAGTCCTTGGCAGTAATGTCAGTTCCTGGTTTTATGTCAGGATTAAGTTTTACCCTATAAAATGTTTTGCTTTTTCTTATATAATTATGTGTCTGAATTCACTTTTCGTAATGGGGCATTTCTGACAGAAGTTGGTTTTATGGGGGAGTTTAGGGAGAATTATGAAAAGAAAATCCATTATTCTTGGCCTGTTGTCCCACATTCTTTCACCCTGTAATTCCCTGTCAAGTTACCATTATATCATCCCAGCATCAAGCTGAAAGATTCCACATACTGAACAGTGGCCCATTGGAGCTGAGTTACTTGTCTGACTCATGTTTGGGTTAAAGAAAAGAACATATTGCATTAACACATTCTTACTGATTTGTCTGTTAAAATTTGGAGTTGATAATTATTGACTAACATTGACATAATGACATATTTTAAAGAGAAAGCATCACTTGAGAGCTCTGTTAAGTTTAATTATGCCTTCAACTTTAAAAGAGATTAAAAGGACCCGTTAAATATGCTATCGGCTTTACTTTATAATTTTGTTCTTAAAATCATAGCAGTCCTTTTTAAAATGATGACTTCTGGGAAGAGTTTTCACTGTGCTGGTTACCAAAGACTGAGCGATTCATGTTCATCCTCTTTATGTCCTTTACTACAGGTACGCAGCGTGCCAATGCTCGAGCTCCCGCCCCTTACAAACGAGATTTTGAAGCCAAACTACGGAACTTCTACAGGAAGTTGGAAACTAAAGGATATGGCCAAGGGCCAGGGAAGTTAAAGTAAGTAACAGTGATCTGTGGAATCAGATTTGTAGATGATCAAAGAATGACCTGTTTGGGAAGTCACTAAATTGATTCTGAATGAATATGACCAGGCTTTGTCTTAGTCTTCCATTGGTGTCCTGAATGAGAGCATTACATAATCAACTTAATTCTGAGAATAAGTGCCATTCAATTGTAAGCATTTTTTTTTGTTTTGTTTTATTGCTTTGAAATACCACCACTCGCTGTATTACAAAACAAACAAACAAAAAAAAACTACAGTTGAGGAGAGAAACGTATTTTTTCTCTTCTTAAAATGCCATCTTTTCTCAATAACTCATAGAATGTATGCTCCAGATGCCTTTCAACATGTCATGAATTAAATTTTACTATTACCCGAGTTCATCCATAAGCATAAATAACTTTCATCTTCATTTCTTCTCACACAATAAAAAATAATAATAGCTCACATTTGTAGAGAACCTTACAATTTACAAAGAGATCTTTAAATATCCTAAGTGATTAAAGAATGTTATTGCTCCCTGTCCATATACAACTTCCTTCATGTTTGGAACTACCAGCACAACCATATGGTTGTGCCAAGAATGAGTTTCCCCCAACCCTCTCTATTTTGAGGGTATAGGTAGGGGCCAGTTATCATTATATCATTTGAGATTGCCAAAGGAAGGGAATTTTCCTGTTGATTTTGGGCACTTTAAGCCATCCAAATAAACCAATGATATAGGAAATAGCTTCTGGTTAGAGTTCAAGGTCAAAGTTCTGGACCACAGCCCCATTTGAAGACTTCTTGGCCCCAGATGGAAGTCTCATTTCTCTCCAATCCCAACTTTTTTCCCAGCTGCTTACAAGGTTGCAAGCGATACTCCATAATTCTAATATAATTCATAATTCTCACATTTATATAGCACTTTACAAAGCATTTTCACATCTATAATCTCATTTGATCCTCACCAAAAGCCTGTAAGAATAAGGAGGGCATATATTATTATCCCTATTTTATAGATGAGGCTCAGAGTACTAATTAACTTTCCCAGGGTAACACATCTTAGTCAGTGGCAGAACCAGGACACAGATCCCAGTGATTCTGATTCCAAATTCAGGACTCTCTCCAATATAACCATCCTGCCTCAGGAATTGTACAAAGTAGCAGTAGATACTTTCCATCCTTTGACTGCTGCCGTAGACCTTCTTTTGCACTGAATTCTTAGAGAAGAGGAAAGCTAGAAACATCTTTTTTATTTCTCCCATTACTGGATGACCAAGCCATTAGTCAGCATCAGGCAGGCCAGGACATTATTACCCCTAATTGAAACCAAGGACATAAAGGACAAAAAATGTGTCTAACTACAGCTGCCTCTTAGCTACCTGGGGGTTGGTGACAGGAGAAAAGAAAAGCTTTGGGAGGTGCGCCCCCCATCTCCATCACTTATCCAGAAGTCATGTAAAAACTCCATTGTTTATGCGTAAGAATCAGAAGAGATTGCTGGTGGTGGGCAGAGAGCAGAGAGGTGGAGTGTATGGGGCCTAGGACATTCATTGGAGGGGTTAGCAAAGATAAAAGCATATCTTACCACCAATCATGCATATGAGAAGCGTCATGGTACAGTGGAAAGAACACTGAAATTATAGTCAGAGGACCTGGATTCGAATCATATTTCTGCCATTATCTACCTGTGTGAACTTGGGAAACCACGGTACTCCTTTGAACGTTTTCCCTCCTCTGTGAAGTGAGAGAGTTGGATCAGATTACTTCAAAGGTCTATTCTAGCTCTATCTATAATCATTTCATCATTATCTAACTTGATAGTGATAACTCAAAAAAATTCTAGCTTTCATGTGCCCCCAAATTCATTCTGGGGTGAGGGGCAGCTAGGTGGTGCAGAGGATAGAGCACCAGCCCTGGATTCAGGAGGACCTGAGTTCAAATCTGGCCTCAGACACAACACTTATTAGCTATGTGACCCTGGGCAAGTCTTTTAACCCCCATTGCCCCTCAAAAAAATTCATTCTGGGGCCACCCTGGTACATAATGCCTACAGATAGCTCTGTGGTTACTGAATCTAGACACTCCAGCTGCTGGGGGAGCTCCCATCCTTGCATCACTCTTGGTGGCCTCTCTGTAATCCCTGTTGGGGACCTCTTCAAAGGAGAGGAAAGGGAGAACCGTGTTGACCTTGGCAGTCATTGGTTATGCCGGCAGCCACTTCCAGGGCCACCCACAAAGGCTCTTTAGCAAGAATGTCTAGCAAAGCTTCTTCCATGTACAGAGTTGACCCTTAACAGATGACTGAATTGAATGTAGCTGAATAGAGTCAATGAAAAGAAGTTCAGCATTGGATCAGTAGGAAAAAGACAAAGAAAGACTATCATCTTCACCCACTCCATGCTTCAGGTATTGAGGTTTATGGGATCATAGCCCCAGAGCTGGGAGGGACCTTGGAGACCATCCACTCCAATCACCTCATTTTACAAATGAGAAAACCGAGGCTCCGGAAAGTCTTGTGCAAGATCACACAAGAAGTATCTGGGGCAGGATTTGAACTCTCATCCTCTGGCTCCAGAGTCAGTGCTCTTTTCACTTCATCATCGTGACCAAAATTGATGTTTGTGTAGGACTTTAAACTTTGCAGAATGTTTTCACATGTGTCCTTTCATCTGAGCCTTACAACAGCCCTGTGAGCTATGCTAGGGTCCTGCCATCCTGCCTTAGCACTGAGGAAACTGAAACCCAGCTTCTCCAGGGCTGCAAGATGTGGTCTTCCTGTCTCCAGGCCCAACGTTCCTTAGCACAGCACAGCACACCACATCATTACTTCCCTTTTGTCATCTTTATAGTCTTCCAAGTGTCGTCATTTCCTTTAAGAGTAATCGGAAACGTCTCTAGCAATAACTTTGTGCCTCCAGCAGGTGGTCCCTTAACCTCTGTCTGCCTCAATTTCCTCAGTGGGAAGATGGGAATAATAATAACACCTAAATCCCAGAGTTTCTGGGAGGATCGAATGAAATTATATTTGTAAAGCACTTAGCACAGAGCCTGGCATATAGTAGTTACTTTATAAATGCTAGTTATTATTATTATTAGATCCTTAATTCAAGACTTTTAAATATAACTCAGCTGTGCCTTTCTCTTAGTGAATGCCGGGATATGGATGTTCGAATTTAGAATAGAAATTAAGAATCATTGTAAACCTCTTTTGGAGAGATGTCTTCTCTCCTTGTTGTCTAAGTTATGTCCTCAGGCACTTAGTAACTAGATCCCTTGCCTAAGTATAGTGCATCCTACAACATTACCTAATGGGGTTGCAATTCCTTTATTAAACAAAAGTTTTATGTGCTGTATTTGGTAAGCATTTCATTCTTGGGGGAAAAAAAAATCATTTCACTGTGCACAATAGACTCTGGGGTTATTATTCCAGATCATAGGCAGGCCGCTCTGCCTACCAGCTTGTATTTTCACATGTACTTTTAAAAAAAATTACAGAACACAGTCGTGTTAGAGATGGCTGGTAATTTTTTTTTTAATTTTTTTTTTTTTGCAAATAAGCTAAGTGCTGCTTTTAATTATCAAGTTAACCTAAAAAAAAAAAAAAGAATATGGTTTTATGTAGAGAAGCACAGTATACATGCAAATGGTGTAGGTGTATATATTTTACATACGTATGTAAGTACATATTATACGTGCTTGTGTATCTCCCTCTAGGCTAAGTAATGGAAACCATTTGTATTTTTAAAATAATTATGTACAGGTTAATCATCAGAAGAGACCATTTGTTGGAAGATGCTTTTAATCAGATTATGGGCTATTCCAGAAAAGACTTGCAGAGGAATAAGCTCTATGTCACCTTTGTTGGAGAGGAAGGGTGAGTAAAACAGAGAAGTGGTCTGAAGAGCACAAGTTGCCTGTTATGCAGCTGTGCCCGGATGTTTCGCCACCATGTTGTGGTTGCCTGAAACAGGAAAGCATTCTGGCAGGAAATACCATTCATGTAAGCTTAAACCTTTAAACCCAATTTCTTTCTTTCTTTCTCTCTTTCTTCTTTTATTTTTCTTTCTTTTTTCTTTTCATCTCTCTTTTTCTCTTTTTCCTATCTCTCTCTTCCTTACATCCTTTCTTTTCCTCTTTCTCTTTTTCTTTTTTGTTCCCTGTTCTTTCTCTGTTTCTCTTCCTTTTTTTGATTTTTCTCTCTCCCTTTCTTTTTCTCACTTTTTTCTTCTCTCTCTCTTTCTTGGCTTCCACAGGTATTTAAAAATTATTTGACATTGAAATTATTATGAATGTTCAGCTGAAGACAATTTCTGAAGGATTTTTGGCTCCCTCTTCCTTTTATTTTGAGGGTCAAGGAGGGGGCTTGAGGGAGGGAAGAGTTTATATTTGATTGTCCACGTTCTTTAATTATGTGCAGTAGTGTGTTGAGTAAAAATTATTACACCGTATAGGCAAAGCCAATTTTACCTTTACTGGTTGAAATTCTATTAACCCCACTAAGAGATCCTTGTGAACAATGTTTCTTGAGCCCTCTTCCTAATTAGCTCCACCCCCAGTTTCTCTGTTTCCTTGGGAGAGGAAGGAAGCCATGCAAAATACCCACCTGACATAAACAAATTATCAAACCTTTATGATTCTTCAATGAGTAAGCACCTACAGATAAGGATTAGGCAATAAAGGTGTTCTAGACTCCCACACGGTTGAAGAATCTTGGAGCAAGAGACACAACAGTGGGGAAGTTCTTTGTCGTTTCCCATTGCTGTTCTTTCCCCATCTCCTCAATCCCAATCCTGCATTTGACTTTTCAGGGGTGAGGATGAGCTTAGAGATCCCAGGCTACCCACTATGTGAGCCTTGAAGGAGGCATATTGAAAAATCTCCAAGCATCTTGTATTAGCCCATGTTCATTTGCATGATTTTGAAGCCAGGCCTCTCAGTCAGCCAAGTTCAGGGACGTCTGTCTATTCTGCTCCTTAGATGTTGGACAGGGTCATAGTGAGATAAAGTTTCTTTACCTCCGGTTGTGTTGTAGGGCAGTGTTCCATGTGGATTTTTGTCTTGCCCTTGGACCTCCTTTGTCATTCCAGTTAATGACTGATTCTTGCTGTTTTTTTTTCACACTCTACCATTGTAGGCTCTCCCTTCCAAAGTTGGACTGAATGTGTCTTTTATAAGGCAGTCAACAATGTAGAAATGTGAAAATATTAACACGGAAGCTAAATGGTTTGACTCTCATAGCTTTAATGACCAGAACTCCCAAAGTGTTGCCTAGTGTTCATTAAGGTGACTGGGAGACACAGGCGTGCCAGTGAAAAATGAAGAAATATATTTGGCCTTAATACAGCTATGCATGGAATGTGAAGTATGCTCTGCCCCAACCAGTGAAGGGAGAATGAATTCCCTCACCTGACACCCCAGTTTCCTTCCTACATAACTTCATCTACCATGGGGTATTATTGTGCCATAATGAGTTTTAAGCACGAAGCTGTGGCTTGAGGAGTGTTAGCGAGCCATAAGTGAGAGACAGCATGGAACAGTGAAAAGGAGAAGTAGATTTGGAATCAACAACCCTGGGTTCAAATTCTGCCCCAGACACTTACTAGCTGTGTGACCCTAGGCAAGTTACTTCACTCCTGTGGGCCTCAGTTTCCCTTTTTGTAAAACGTGGGTAGTGGATGTGATGACTCTAAGGTCCCTTCCAACTCTAAATCTAGGATCTTATGTTCCATTGTGCCCCAGCCTTGAAGAGAACAGATTATTGTGATGCTTGATTATCCTAAACCAGCTTTCCTGTAAATTGAACACGTTGCTTCCATCTCCATGAGCAATGCAAGAGGAAATGGGTTTGGCACCTTTTTCTTTGATAAACACAGATAATCTCTCCTCTCCCATTTCCCAGTGGCTCTCCTTTTCTAGAAATACAGCTATGGACAAGCCACAGAGAACACAAGAAGCAGGAAAGTTCGTAGAGGCTTTGACTATTCCAGCCACAGTGGGCTGTTCCCAGGGACTGCTTTGGCCTATTCACCCACAATACAAACTTAAATGAACAAGACCAGCTGATTTCATGACCTCACCCCTAAGCAGCTGCATATGGAAGGAGATTCTGTTGACATCACTCTAGTATTATGCTGGAGTCTCTTTCTTAGATACATACTTAATCTTGGTCTTAAAGAGAAGTAGAATTGAGGAACAACTAAATTTTGAAAAAGCAACAGGTTGCTGTTCCTAGGGAGGAAGATAGGAACAAATTAAAATTAAGCACTTATTTCTATTTCCCCAAATATATTAAATAAATAATAAAATATCATTAGTCTTTAACTCTGATTTACACTGGGAATCCAAGTTGATTTAAATATTTTGTACTAAAATAATAAAAGCAAATCTGAAATATTTACTACTTTTAGCTGTACTGTTGCCCTTTAGAAATATTTCCTTTTAATGCTTTGAAAGCTTTAAATATACGCATCATTTTGTTTCATATGTAGCTGTAATGATGAAAAACTTGAAATTCTGGCAGATCTAGTTTATGATAAAAATTTAACAGAATTTTATAAAAGAATCAGAAAAAGTTTTGCACATCCAGTTTTCATACAAGGTGTCCCAAAAGTCTTAGTGCAGCTTTAAACTTAAAACTAAGATTCAATCCCTCTACACTATGGTACACTCTTGGCTACTCTCTCCATTGGCACAGAACAAGAATGACTCCTCTATACCTTCTCATCCTCTGTGATTCTCATCCAAGACTTTCTATAAGTTTTCTTTGTGCCAGAGGGGCATCCCTGTACCACTCACGCTGATTCTTTTGACACTTGTGACATCTTGTACCATATGGCTTTACCAAGAAAATATTGACTTTAACATGAGGGGCTTTTTGTGGCAGCATGCTGCTTGGAATCAATCCTTCAACATGTACATTTCTCAAATGCACATTACAGGCTAATCTTATCATCCTCGTTATTCTGCTTTGTAGTCAGCACTTTGTCTATCTGCAAACATCCAGATCTATGTTATATGCATGTGTAAATATGTATATTTGTGCACAGCATATGAATTTGCTGATGGGCAAATTCAATATACTATCAATCCAGCTGCTTGGTATAATCTAGACCAGAGGAGTCCAACACTAAGTGACAACTCCCCACCCTCACCCCCGACCCCCAGTGCAGCCCAAACCAAATTAAAATGTTAATTGGGGAAAGTTTGACAAAAATAAATAAAATTACAATATGACATACGTAATGTTAATTTGTAGTTTTCCAAGTCATTTTGGCAGCCAGGGATCCATTTCTATTTGAGTTTGACAGCACTGATCTAGAAAATATAGACTTTTCATCCACTTTGGTTTTGTTTTGTTTTTCAAATAAAAATGAATGAGCTGTTATCCCTGAAAGGACTAATGTCATTGAGGCATGTCTGGGGCATTATTTGGCTTATGTGAATGGAGCATTTGGAAAGCAAGTTATTCTTAGATTTGGGCTTTGTAGGAGATATCTTCCATTGCCTTGGTGATCACCTTTGAGCAATCAAGCAATAAACAAACATTTATTAGAGACCTTCCTGATCCAGACACTGTGTGTGTGTGTGTGTGTGTGTGTGTGTGTATGTGTGTGGTTGTCCTTTGTTCTCAAAGAAGACTAAAATGACATCACTATGTTAGAGTCAAGTTAACAGTGTGTCCAACTGTGGCTGATCAGACCAATATGAACTGGGAATGCTCTACCACAGTTCAGGTACAAATAGTCCATATGAACATTTGGGGGGGATTCTCTAAATTTGCACATCTTGCCTTTAGTTTGAACTATTTCAATTTTGCTTTACTCCTAGAGCCCAGCACCTTCTCTGATGAGGGCCTGCCGTGCTGGGCAGTCCTGTGCCAGTGTCTCCCATGTCATGCAATCAATTGCAAAGTTCTTAAGAGAGACCTTGAGAGTGTCTTTGTATTGCTTTTTCTGACCACCATGTGAGTGCTTGCCCTGTGTGAGTCTTTTAGGCAGATAATGGTGTACTTAATGCAGCCTCTGAGGCTGAGATGCAACAAAGTATGGATAGATTCTCTGACGCTTATGCTAATTTTGGCCTAACAATTAACACCAATAAAATGCAGGTGCTCTGTCAGCCAGCACCATACCATCCATTTATGGAACCATTGGTTACAACAAATGAAGAAATTTTGAATGCTGGGGATAAGTTCACTGGCCTTGGCTCCAGACACTGTCTACTACAGAGGTGAGAGAGTGGGGTAGAACTACAGTAGCAGACAGGGACCACTTTAAAGGTCTTTTGATTCTACTGGGAAAATATAGCATAGTCAGATAAGTAAATTCAACAACTTCACTAAGTAACTTCAGATAAGATAAGGAAATTCAGGATATGTACAAATTAAATACAAAGTTATTGTGGAGAGAACGCTAAAAACTAGAGCAACCACTCTTAAAGGTAGCACTTCAACTGAGCTTTGAAGGGAGTTGGGAGTTGGAAGACCCAAGCCAAAGAGGAAGAACATCCCAGGTGTCCAGGACAGCCTTTGCAAAGGCACAAAGGTAGGAGATGGATTATCATGCACAGGGAACAATAATAGAACTAGGCTAGTTTGGCTGGGCCTTTGAGAGTGTGATAGACTAAAGCCAGATCAGATCACAATGGGTTTAAATGGTGAACAGCGGAGTTTTTATTGCCAATAAAGTTTCTGTAGCAGCAGTGAATGACATGGTCAGACATATTCTTTGGGAATATTACTTTGACAGCTGGGGAAAGGATAGATTAGATAGGGGAGAAGCTGAATGAAGGAAGGTCTGTTAGGAGGCTATTACAATGTCTGGTTGAGAAGTATTGAGGGCTTAAAGTAGGGCGGTTGCTATGTGAGTAAGTATATCTCTTTGTTTTGTGTCTCACTTAGTATTAATAACAATCAATCCACAAGCATTAATTAAATGCCTTCTCTATGGTTGCATCTGCCATAGGACATTTTTACATACGTGTGGGAAACACCTTGTTTGAGAAAAACATGTTAAGCTTTATATTATTTGAACCTCTTGATCAACTGAATGACTGTGAAAATGTGTTCTACTATAAAAGTCATATACAAAAGTAAGCCTGTTACTTCCTCAAATTTTCATTAAAGAAACCCATGATATTCATGAACAAATCATTCCCATAGTCTTTAGAGATGAAAAAGCAGAGAGCATTGGATTAGAGTCTTAGGACCAGAGTTCAAATCTCAGCATTTCTGCCTCTTGTGTGACCTTGGTCAAATCACTGAACATTTCTGCGACTCATTTTCCTCATGCATAAAATGAAGAGGTTGGACAAGATGACCTCTAGAATCCTTCCCGGTTCTAGATCCATGATCTTATAAGCTCGTGATGGTTGGTAATTGTCGATGTTTTCTCAGTTGCCTTTTTCCCCCTTAAGTAGAAGTACCACTTGCATCCATTCTCATTCTTTTGGAATCTTCCGCTCTTTGAGGTATCTTGAAAATTATTCCAATGTACCTTTAAATTATCACCTCCTGGACACATTTGGTATTTGGTTAGGTTCAGCTGTCTTCCCCAACTTTACCTTAAGTATTTTTGCCACTTGGCTCTGGAATGATAAAAAGGACATGTAAATTTAAAGTATACCTCACTTCATAGAAGCCCCAGAATTATGGACTCATTGGTCTATAAGAGAGTTACATTTTCTCTAGGGTTTTTTTTTTAACCTTGCCTTTAACTACCTCCTCACTCTCCTGCCCCACAATTGATTTTAATATTGTCAAATTTTAGTTAAAATATTGTAGTTGTTGTTGTTCAGTTGTTTTAGCCACATCTGACTCTTTGTGACCCCATTTGGGGTTTTCTTGGCAAGGATACTGAAATGGTTTTCCATTTCCTTCTCCAGCTCATTTTATAGATGAGGAAACTGAGGCATACAGAGTTAAGTGACTTGCCCAGGGTCACATAGCTCGTAAATGTCTGAGGTCACATTTGAACTCAGGTCTTCCTGATACCAGGTCCAGAGCTCTATTCATTGCACTACCTAGCTGCCCCTTAGATAAAATTAGAATTGAGCTCAGTTGTCTTTTAGAAACATTTCTTCCAGATACTTACTGATATCGCTTGCCCTGATCAATGAACAAATTTGAGCTATGGTATGCATAAATGATACAGTTGAAGATAAAGGGCTGAACGTGGAATCATGAACGCCCGAGTTCAAATGCTACATTAGACACTGCTATATCACTGTGGGCAAGTCACATAACCTTTCTGTGTCTCAGTTTCTTCATTTTAAAATAAGGGGTATAGACTTAATGACCTCTAACTACTTTGAGTACGACTACAGTGACAATGACTATATATAGTCAGCAGCACCTATATAGTATTTTAAGGTTTGCAAAGTGCTTTTCAAATATTATATCCTCGGGGCAGCTAGGTGGCGCAGTGGATAGAGCTCTGGCCTTGGTGTCAGGAAGACCTGAGTTCAAATTTGGCCTCAGACACTTGACACTTACTAACTGTGTGACCCTGGGCAAGTCACTTAACCCCGATTGCCTCACAAAAAAAAATGCTTTAAAAAAATATTATATCCTCTATACTAACCCTGGCAGGTAGGTGCTATTAGTATCCCCATTTTGTCCCAGCTCTAAAGTTATGCTCGTATGAACCTGTAGGATCTGTGTTTCAAGTAGGCCATCAAATATAGAAAGAAAAAATTTTTTAATGGTTTTTAGTCAGCTTAGGTATGAATCAGAAAGTTTGCTGAGAGAGAGCAAACTCTCCTTGAAGCTAATCTTTGGCATCAGTACAAGGGATACTATAGTTTATTCTCATGATAGATTGGAATCAAAGAAGGATTGAGGCAAGATAAATGATTGGAAAATGTGTGATCTGCCCTTTGTAGGGTCCTCCAGGAGGCATTTTAATTGAGATAATGTGAATTCCCCGAGTATCACAGATGCCTTTGTTAAAAAGAAATCATAAAAATGCTTTCAGAATTAGCAAGAATTTTGAAGTCGTCAGTACCATTATTAATGCAGATGACTATGTTCTGTAGTGGAGAGAGACATTAGATTAGTATCTGCTGCTTACCTCTTGAGTGGTATTGGGACTTGAACTTGGAGTCAGTGAGACCTGAGTTCAAATCCTACTTCAGACACTAGCTGTGTAGTCCTGGGCAAGTCACATGACCTCTCTCTCTGTTTCCTTATCTGTAAAATGAGGTGATGGGATTGGATGATGTCTAAGGCCATTCGCAGTTCTATAATATATAACAACCTAGTTAGCTGAACATTTTTTTAACCCTGTTGCCTGGTTTCTTACAAAAGGGAAACTGGGTAATCTGACTTGGTCATAGTTGGAAGTTTTGTTCATGCCACTAAATTCCCAACTTAACAGGTTGGTCATCTTTTGCCAGAGAGCAAAGGGGAAGTGGAATTATGCAGTGGCCTGTAACTAAGTCATCTTGACAGAACATGGTGGGAAAATGTGCATTATGCTTGCCTTCTCTCAGGCTCCCACAAGCATACCAGCGATTGCTTTGTGCTCATAAACAGTGAAGTGCCACATGTTCTTCCAATTTATTATTTTCTTTGGAACTAAAGGTTGCATTTTATGCCCTAGAGAGTCAAGGATATGTTTGTGTGGTAAGGCAGAGAAGGTGGCTTATGGTCTTCTGCTACACCCTGGATGAGTCCTTATCTTCTGAGAACCCCGAAGCAACAAAGGTGTAATAGTATGGAAAAGGAGTGTCTCTTTTCACCTCCCCCTTTTTCCTATTATGGCCAACCCTGTCAAAAGGTGCCTTTATTTAAGATGAAGAATGAGTTCATTATTACTCATGTGCAATCAAATGATGTCAGTCACTCAGCTTGCAAACAGGGAGAGGATGTGTGCAAATAATTTTAGTTTGGGGGTTTCAGAGCAGTTGGACTCCAGGCCACATTTCATTCTGTACTGCTCGCCACAAGATGGATAAAAGAGTTCATCTAAAGAGGAAGAGAAACTGGAACTTCTTTCTAACATTTACAAATGAAATATAATCCTTCATGTTAAGCCCAGACTACATCTGGTAATCCTTAATTAGTATTTCTAGCCTTTATTGATACTAATAGCTCACATGTAAACTGTATAGTTCACTGTACAGTTTATAAAGTACTGTCATCAGAACAACCCTAGGAAATGCTAGTGTTAAATGTTATTTGCCCCACTTTGGAGATGAGAAAGCTGAGGTTCATAAAGGTTGACAAAAGTCACGTGTAGTAAAGGGTTAGAGTCAAGGCTCTAACTCAAGAATCAGGAAGACCTGAGTTTGAATCTAATCTCAGACACTCAGTAGCTATGTGACCCTGGTGGGCAAGACATTTAACTTCTGCCTGCCTGTTTCCTCTCTGTAAAATGAGGATAATAATAGCACATAGGGTTGTTATGAGGATAAAATAAGTGAATATTTGCAAGATGCAATACAAATCTTAAAATAATAAATCATAGCTAGTATATTAATCATTTATTATTATCATTATTCACAATAATAATAGTAGGCAATGTGGCCAATTAGAAAAGGTGCTAGACTTGAGTTTTCCTTAGTTTCTAGGTTTTCTTCAAACCTGGGTTCAATCCTGCCTTGGACACTTGCTACCCATATCATTCTGGGCAAGTAACCTCTCATTCTGGACGTCAGTGGGCTCAGTGGCCTCTAGTCCCCTTCCAGCCATATATCTATCAGCTATCTAATTAGCTATCACCTCATGGTAATAACTGACATATATGTCACACTGTAAAGTTTGTGAAATGCTTCACATACATTATAAAATTTAATCCTTGCAACATCCCTCAGTTTCCTCATCTGTAAGAGGGTAAACAAAGGTGACCCCAGTACTTAGCACAGTGTTAGCATGTAGTAAGTACTTAATAAATGCTTGTGGGCTTAATTTGACTCTATGGTCCCTTACCATTCTAGATCTATGATCCTAAGATCTTATCTATGATCATAGCTTTCCAAAGAAATAGGCATTGCAGATATTGTTATCCCCATTTTCCATGTGAGGAAACTGAGGCTCAGAATTTAGTGAGTAGCCCAGGGTCACAAAAAGATAGTATTGGGTTGGAGAGGATGTAGGAAAATTGGGACACTGATGCACTGTTGGTGGAGCTGCAAACTGACCCAATCATTCTGGAGAGCAATTTGGAACTATGCGCAAAGGGCAACCAAACTGTGCATAACCTTTGATCCAGCAATACCACTACTAGGTTTGTATCCCAAAGAGACCATAAAAAAGGGAAAAGGACCTACATGTGCAAAAATATTTATAGCATCCCTTTTTCAGGTGGCAAAATATTGGAAAATATTGAGGGGATGCCCATCAATTGGGAATGGCTGAACAAGCTGTGGCATATAAATGTAATAGAATACTATTATGCCATAAGAAATGATGAACAGGCAGGTTTCAGAAAATCTTTAAAAGACATGTATGAACTGATGCAAAGTGAAAGGAGCAGAACCAGGAAAACATTGCACGTAGTATCAACAACATTGTCTGATGGTCAACTATGAATGACTCAGTTCTTCACAGCAACACAATGATCCAAGACAAACACAAAGGACTCATGAAGGAAAATGTTATCCATGTCCAGATAAAGAACTGATGGACTCTGAATGAAGATCAAAGCATACTTTTTTCACTTATTTTATTCTTTCTAATTTTTTTTCTTTTGATCTGTTTCTTCTTTCACAACTGTGACTAATATGGACATATTTTTTACATGATAGCACATGTATAAACTATATCAAACTGTCTGCCATTTTCAGAATAGGGGAAGGGAGGAAGGGATGGAGAAAAATCTGGAACTCAAAGTCTTGTAAAAATGAATACTAAAAGTTTTCTTGACATGTAACTGAGGAAAAAAAATAAAGTACTACTAGACCAGAATGAGGCAGAGAGAGAAAGAAAGAAAGAGAGAATCAGATGCAAGATTCAGACCTGTCTTTCTGACTGAGGAATCTGCCCTTGTTTCATTGTCCTACGCAGCCCCTCCTAAGCAAAAGGCTATGAAATTCCATGGTAATCCCCTTCAGTACTATTGGTTTTAAATCAAGGAATGACAAGCTGATTTATTGTTTTCTTCAACATTTACCTTGGCTAAAGTATCTACCCACCAGATGCCTAAATAATTCAAATCCTGATAAGGAAAAATGAATGTTTCTGTGTTCTCAGTTCTGATTTGGTATGAGTGGGTCTAGACCATTGTTAGCAAGGAAGCTTTCTAACACAATGCCATAGTAACCTGCTAGGCCTTCTTAGATAATTCAATAATTAACAGCTTGCTTTTATAACTATGACAGGGTGAACTCAACAACAGTGTGTCTCCAAACTGACATACGGGACAGCTGAAGATCTATCTTTCTATCTTAAAGCCATCACCCAGGAAATGATTTTCAGGGGTTGTGGGTTTTTTTTGTTTCTTGTTACATCATTTCCTTTGCATTTGTCACATGAACGTTCCATTTTCAGTGATTCTTAGTTGAAAAAAAAAATGCATCAACTCATACCAGAACCCCCACAGCTTGTGTGGTATGTCAAACAGCATAGTACTACAGTGATGTTAGGCAAATGCCTGAATAACACTTCCCAGAACTTAAACCACACTGCTACCATAGGACATCTACATTTGGATACTGAAATGCTCTTCATTGCAGCTGTTGTGTGGCTACACGCCTGCTAACGAGCTTCTGAATTTCTGTGCCAAGGCTTTAGCCGTGGAACCAACCCGACTGGCAGAACAGGAATGCAACAAATGATCCATCTGATATGAGTCATATTAACTCTTTGTATAAAAGATGCTGTTGAGAAATGATAGAAATAGCCTGGATGGAGTGCTGCTCTGACATGTTTTGTTCAGTTAAATATGCTAGAGTAGGCATCTTGCTCTTCAAATTACTCTTAAGTTTTGTGTAGATTTAGGATGTAAAACACAAATGAACATAACTTACTTACCAACTAAGTGTTGACCTTATTGTGAATCTGTGACTAATTCCAGAATTAAAAAATGGATAGATGAAAACTTGCCCCATGAAGAAGGATGGTTCATCTTGGTTCAATTGTTGGTGGTTAGGTTGGTTCTCTCTGGGGGAAAAAAATCTATTCCTTTTTATTTTGCCCCATATGAGAGTATTAATCTTATTTATGCTCTGAACTCAGTAAAGAAGCAAAACAGAGAGGCCAGTCTCTATCTAAGAATGACAATGTTATCAACATTTTAAAGGGTTTATTTGAATATTACAAAGGACTAGACTTTTAAGACATATTCTAGCTATGAGATTTCTGCAAAATATTGTTTGTTTTCTTTTTCTTGGGGCAGTGGTGAGTAGCATAAACACCTCTTACTGCTGAGCTTGAAAATTGCAATCCCGCTCATTCCTTCACTGATTTGTTCAGCCAATGTTTTTGAGCACCTACTTACTTACTGTGCGTAATACTCTGTAAGACTCCTAATAAAATGCAAATAATGTTCATTTTTTTCTTCAGAAAGCAACAAAAACTTCTTCCATGGAGTGAAGATGCTACCAGAATAAAGTCAAAGAGTAATGAGCTTCTGATGTGATGGCTAAATTTTAAGCAGGAAATAAATGGCTTACATGTTACCCTCCTGTTGTACAGACAATATTGCATGAATTGTTGTAGCATTTATACATTTGCTTCATGTTCCGCTATCTATGTCCTGTATGTGATATCTCCAGATCCTTGAAAGCAGGGACCATGTCTGTTAAACTCAACTTTGTATAGCCTTCAAAGCAACACCACACACAGAGACTTAATCCAGAAAATACATTAAACCTAAGAGTATATATGATTGTACTTTTTTTTCCTCTTTATCTGATGATTTTCTGAATCCTTTTTCATTTTCTTGAAGTAATCTAACCCAAGAGATGGAGATTTATAATGAATAAAATGAATGAAGTGAATGGCATTCTTCTGCTCATCTTCCTACTACAGGCCTTCCCCTTTCCTAGTTGTGCCATAGTGAATTCCTAAATGAAGCATCTGACTACTTTTTGAAGTGGTGCCATAGCTTACTTCTTGAATGGCATTAATATACTTCAATCCTCATTTTTCTCCTGCGGCCCTACAACTTCAGCCACAGAAGATTCTGATTGTTTCATTCAGACCATTGTGATCCTCTTCACTTACCTCTTTGAATTCAACAATGTCACCCTAAGTCTGCCACAATCTTCTCCTAAGCTCCACTGTGACTCTCATAGATGTTCTACTACATTGTTATGGATCAAGTTCAAGATATTCATCCTCCTATTCAAAAACACTTATTAGGTGACAGCCTAGCACTTCCTCATCTTCCTTGTCTCTTTCTAATCCCCAGGCTATCTCTAACCTTGTCTCCTCTAATTTACTTTAAACCTTGATCACTTGAATCCAAACATTCCAGCGCTGCTTTGATCATCTTCTCAGGGTATCTTTCGCCTCTGAAATTCCCATTTGGCCATTTGGCAAGCCCTCTCTCTCTTCCTTCAGTCAAGAAGGCAGTGAAATGCATGGCAAAAGAAGCACTTCATTCCACAGTGGGTGGGAAGTTTCTGCATGGTGTAGTAGAAATCACAATGGAGTTGGAATTAAGAGACCTCAGTTTAAATTTCAATTTGGCCACCCTTACTATCTTTTTGCCCTTGGGCAAGTCACATCCTCCCAAGCCTCAGTTTTCTCATGTGAAAAATGAGAGGTTTGGACCAGGTCATCTCACAGGTTCTTTCCAGCTCCAAATCTATTGTCCTAGAATCATAAGAGTTCCAGGATGCCCTTCCTGAATAACTGGAAAGAGGCTGAACCCCCCCCCCCCAATTTTTTCTAAACAAACAACTTCCATGACCTCCTTCTCTTCCCCCACTTCTCACAATTTTACATCATGTACTTTATTAACTTCAATTTGTCACATATTCTAATAAATCCATGCCTTCATTGATGTGTGTTCCATCCAAACATAAGGATCACAATCCTGTCATACCATCTCATCCTGAGAGGTGCCATCTGTCCTCCATAGAAGGTCCTCCCCCAATATGCTTAGAAATCCTTTTCTAATTCTCTCAATTTCTTGGGGGCACCAGGGTAGTATCAAGGCTATCTATTGTCTTTAATGCTCATTCTCCACCTGGCCAGGGCCATTTTCCAGCCATACCATCTTCTTGAATAATACATTTTATTATTAAAGAGCTTTTGCATATAATGTTAATGAAATCACCAGTGTGTAGTTTCTCTTGTTTAACAGTTCTTATTTAACAATTTCTTATGTTTTCTATATTTTTTACATCTGCACCACTGTTTCAAGCTCAACATTTGAGAACTAGAAGAGCAGCTGTTTCATAAATCTTCTATAATTCTTACTAGAGTGACTTAACTTGCTTTGTGTCACTTAGGTAATTAATCTTGACGTCTTGTATGATGAACTACGTAAAATACACTTGCTACATATAGCACTGGGTGGAAAAAAACACTAATTTTTTGTTTGTTTTTATAGGCTGGATTACAGTGGACCTTCTAGAGAGTTTTTCTTCCTGGTATCCAGAGAACTCTTTAATCCATATTATGGCTTATTTGAATATTCAGCTAATGATACATACACAGTACAAATAAGTCCCATGTCTGCTTTTGTAGACAATCACCATGAATGGTAAGATGGTGGGGTTTTGGGAATTGTGCTCTCCTCTAATTATTTTTCTCTAACACTAGGTTATGCTTATGCTCTGATTTTTTTTTTCAAATACAGCTATCCACTTTAATTCTTGACTAAAACCACAGTTTTGCTTAGAAAGCTCATTTGATTCTTTTATGGTTGTTTTTAAATATATAGACAGTCTCCAATATATTGAATCATTTTTTTTTCATAAGACAATTTTTAAATAGGTTGCATGGAACGTAGAACACATTATCTGTGAAAAAAACATGTTATAAATTATGACAAGTTTCCCAGGCTAGCTCACAAAAGCTTATTTAAGGGGCAGCTAGGTGGCGCAGTGGATAGAGCTCCGGCCTTGGAGTCTGGAGGACCTGAGTTCAAATCTGGCCTCAGACA
>NW_020954557.1:14389015-14399001 GCF_900497805.2 Vombatus ursinus
TTTGACACTTTACTAGCTGTGTGACCCTGGGCAAGTCACTTAACCCCAATTGCCTCACCAAAAAGCCAAAAAAAAAAGCTTATTTAAGCCATTAGCTAGTCAGCATAATACAAAAACTGAAAGCAGCATGGCTTGGCAGGTAGAGTTAACCTGGGAATCAAGAAGACCTGTATTCAAGGTCTTTTTCTGACACCTACTGACTCTGTGACCCTAGAGAGGTCATTGATTGTCTTTGTTCTTCCTGGTAATTCCCAAAGACTGTATGTTGCAGAGGAGGTGCCAGTCTGCATTGGCAGAAGAAATTTCTCACCAAAAGTTCACGGGTCTGTTTAAAAAAAAAAAAAAAGTACAAATGCTAATGTTGAGTTCTTCTGTATTTCTTCAACCTTGAGGAGGTCAGGAAGAAGTATATTAGGATATTTGCCCTAGGCAGAATCTCTAGGGCAGCATCTGGGAAAGTCTCAGCCAAGGGATTAGAGCTGCTCCAGCATCTGCAGCTGTGGTTGTCAATAATTAATAAACAGTTATTAAGTGCCTACTGTATCAGGCACTATGTTAAGCCCTGGGGATGAGAAAAAAAAAAGCAAAAGACAGTCCCTGCCTTCAGGGAGTTTACTTACTTACTAATGGTCAGGCAAAATAGGGGTGAAGCAGAGACATTAGGAATTCTTTATCTGGCTAAGGTAAGAAACAGGGGGAGAGAGGACTCTAGGCACAAAGGGGAGGGTCCAGGGTTGGTGAGAGAGCACCAGCAAAAAAGGCATTAATGATGGAAAAGAAGGCAGTAGGAATAGCTAGTCATATTATTACTCATTTGTAAATCCACAATTTCTCAATTGAGGACTGCCTACCTACTGATTTTTCATAAAATCTTTTAAAAAAAGATGAGTTTTTTTATGATAATTCAAGTTAAGTTTATTTTTTATTTAAATTATTTCAAGTTAAGTTTTTTTTCCAAATTCCTTTACTCATGGACATTAAAAAAATTTCAAAGCACCTATTTTTGAGAGTGCCTGTTTGTTTTACACTGGGTACAAGTGAGTAAAACATGATTTAGTCACATACTGAGACATCATTCATGCCCTTCTTTTTTTGCCAGTACCTTGAGGAAAAATCTAATTATGGCTTAGAGGTTAATATGTCCAACTTTCACCCTAACTTTTTAGCTACCATTTGCCATGCAATCACTGCTATCTAACACCATTTGGTGGGAGGAGGCTAACATTGGTGGAAGAAACAAGAAGGGACAAACTGTTGCTCTTAGAATGTCTCATATCTGCTGCTGCTCCAAAGACTGACTTAGGGAAGCCATCAGATTCAACTACCAGAAGCATTGTTACTCTCGAAATAAAGAGAAATGTAGAGGTATACATTTCAATCATCTAGGTGAATAATATCAGTTATTTTCAAGAAAGTTTCCAAAATGAATCAGAATGAATTGTGCCTTGAGATGTTTAGAAGATGGTGCATTGTCTCTGGGAAATCCCAAAAACTTCCAGAGGCAGAGATTTTCATTGCCCTGAGGGTTGAGAGGATAACCATCATGATTAAGGAGGAGGGAGAGAGAAAAAAGGGGAAGTTCTGCAAAGTAAGATATTTAGTTGTATACCAGGGTGACAGAAAATGAGTTGGTGCTAGATATAAGGGAAATACCACGAGCATCAATCCAAACAAAACGGAAGCAACATCAGTACCACTTTGCCTACCATTGGCTACCAGAATGCATTGATTTATACCTCAATTGGTAGCCCTTAGGGATTTCTCACAAATGACAATGAGCGACTCATATTGGCAAAACAGGTGGTGCATGCAGAATATTATTCATACTACAAAATCTTTGGTTGTTAGTAATAGGTAACATTTATATAGCACTTGCTATGAGCCAAACACTGTACTAAGCACTTTAAAATCATTATTTCAGTTGGTTCTCACAACAACCCTGGGATGTAAGTGCTATTATTATCCCCATTTTATAGATGAGGAAACTGAGCCAAACAGTGACTCATCCAGGATCACACAGCTAGTAAGTGTCTAAGGATGGATTTGGACGTGGGTCCTCCTGACTCCAGGCCTAGCACTCCATCCACTGAACCACATAGCTTCTCAAATTACAAAGATAACTAAGCCAAACAAATTTGACTTGAGTTTAAGATGTGAACTTTTAGCCTAATGTAGGCCTAGTTATCTAGGATGTATATGAACTCCTTGTGGACATGTGGAACCATTTAATAATTCACTAACCCAGGTCATGTGATCTGTTTCCTATTTTTCTTATTCAGGTTCAGGTTTAGTGGTCGAATCCTTGGCCTTGCACTGATACACCAGTATTTGTTAGACGCTTTCTTCACACGACCATTTTATAAGGCCCTTCTCAGAATGTGAGTAAAAGTATTTTTATTCTTTTAATCAGCATGGAAAAAATACAGTATTTCCCTTTATTTGAAATGGAAAATTCCTATTGTAAAAGTCAGTGTTTCCCTATCTGCTAACAATCTTCATTGTGATGTTGTTTTTATAGCTGTACAAATTTTCTGAAACTAAGTAAGTTTTGAAGTTTTGTTTATTTGTCCAACCATATTCTGTTTTTCTCCCTCTTTATTTCTGGATTGCCTACAAAAATCTTAGTTTTGCTATCTTCCGAACCATTTTATCTTTCTCATACTTGGTAACACATGTTCCTTCAAAACAATTGTACTTCAAATACAGCTTTGGAATGCTTATGGCATCAATTCATATTATTAATAGAATAGTTGTGGGTTAGTCTTTATGACTCACAGAGTCCTCTTCCCTTTGAGATGGATTTTATATTTCACATTGATGCAAACTTTAAATTATTCCTGGCTCACTTCTCATCTTTCATGGTCCTTTCTATGTCTTTGGGATACCCTGCATGCTCAAAGCCATCGCTTTGTGAAAGGAAAATTAGATTTATGGAGGGAGGTACAAATAAAACTTCCATGGGAATTTTCAGTACTATTATAAAAATGAAAGACTGCAGCTAGCAATCTTTCATTGGAGCAAACAGCTGGTTCTGGCCTATAATAAGCAGTACATTGCAAGGCCAAGCACGGGTAGGCAATATTTTGTTCTGTCTGTGGGACAAGTAGAAACAAAGTGAGGAGATCTTAACAGAAATACTACCCATACTGTTCTCTACCTTTGACCGTCAGTTCTATCCCTACACCAACCAACTCCTTCTCCATCTTCTTTAAAGTGAATCCCTGACACGCAGAAAGATAATTTCCAATGAACAAAAAAAGAAGAGGATACTGGAAAAATGTTCTAATACCCAATAGGAAAATACAGCCTTGAAAGATAATTGATTGGTGAATTGAAGACATAGTGTTTTCTCCTTTCCTTCTAGCTTCTTTCATGAAGATGGGCTGACATTCCCAGAAGCCATATGAAGCATTGCTTGCTTATTATTCCCCTCAAATATCCTTCACACCAGTCAAACTGGCCCTCCACCTCCCATCTCAGTGTCTGAAGGCCACTCACTTCTTACTTCTGCCATTCAGACTCTCTAGTTTACTTCAGGGCTTGGCCCAGGCTTCACCTCCTACATAAGACCTTTCCTGATCTATGCAATAACTCGTACCTCTCCCTCCTGCACAACCGCATATGTTGCCCTTCACCCTTCACCTTGTGTGATGTAAACTGCTTGAAGATGGGGGCTTTCATTAAATGCTTATTAATTAATTGATTTTTATTCTAGCTTCCTATCTGCTCTAATGGTTTTGCAGCTATTGGTCTACTTTCCACATTCCAAATTCATTGCCCTCTAGCTGGATATGGTCCAGCCCTTAGTCTCTCTATAAAGATAGAGATCAATATTGTCAGACTGTGTGGCATAGTGGCACTAGCCCTGGACTAGACATTAGGGGACCTGGATTTTAGTTGGGACTTTGCTTTTAAGTGTCTCTGGGACAGAGTACTTCACTGAACCCCTCTGAGCCTCAGTTTCTTCATCCAGAACATAATGGCATTGAAATGGACGATCTCTGCAATCCTGACTATCTTTAAGCTCTATAACCTTTACAAAGTTTCTTTATTTTTTTTTTCACTTGCTTAGTTTTAGACTCTAAATAACAGAAATCTAGGAACCACTGTTGCTTAGTTCATCTTTTTCCTAATGTCTGTCAGTGTCTACTAATAACATTTTTTCAATCTTCATCTTTCTCTTTGACACATTAGTCTGTGTGATTTGAGTGATCTAGAATACCTTGATGAAGAGTTCCACCAGAGCCTTCAGTGGATGAAAGACAATGACATACATGATATCCTAGACCTCACCTTTACTGTAAATGAAGAAGTTTTTGGACAGGTATGCACATACTAAAGCAGTGTGGCCAGATTCTTTATTTGCTTTGTTAGAATTTATTGCTAGGTGATCAGCTATATCAGTGGACAAACATCAGGCATGGCTATTTTTGGTAGAGTTTGACAATTCCTAAATCAGGTGAGTGTGTCCATTTACTCTGTGAAGGTACTTACTCATTGTAGAATCTATCTCTAGAAATAACAGTGCCATCACAGAGGAAAAGGAGCTAAATGGCAACATATTACATATGTTATTGTGTAAGCCTTCTTATTTTTGCTTTCAAAAGAACAATATGCGCTGTGAGCTACTTTCTATGTGCCTAACACATTTTTAAAGCCCTCATTTTCATAGAACCCACATACTAAATGTATATTTGTATCTGGCTATTATTCAGACAGGAAAATGCAGTCATAAAATGAATAGAATCAATATTTTGATACAGATGTGCAAAATAGAATCAGTGACATTGGTTTATATTGTTCTGCCAGCATTAGCGTAGGCTGGGCCTCAGTGATTTTTTTTTCATTACTATATCTTGCTGTTAGCTTTTTCCAGAATTCATAATATCTTTTCAACCTTGGTTCTCATCTGAATATAAATCCTTTACTCTCAAAGTTAAATTCTCATTTAAACATTAGATACCAATACATAATAAATGCTAAGTCACATTGGGATTTATGAAAAGTCCTAATCAGCCATTCAGATGGCAAACAGCCAGCACCTCAAAGAAATTCAGCCTAATTGATGAGAATTAGAAATAAGTAGTGATACTCTGAGACTCCTTGATATCAAATAATCAGTCATATGAAGCTTACTAAGTGCTCACTATATACATAGCATTTGATGAAGGTCTCTTATAGACAAGGTATGGAAGACACAATTCTTATGCCACAGAGATATGTGCAATTATACAGATTATGGCAAAATGTCTTCATGTTTTTGGTAATAGTCTCTTTTGTGACTAAACTGTAATACTTTGACTCCATTAAAAATATTTATGTAAATATATATTATATACATTTATTCCAAGATCACTGAACGAGAATTAAAACCAGGGGGTGCCAATATCCCAGTCACAGAGAAGAACAAGAAAGAATACATCGAGAGAATGGTGAAATGGAGGATTGAGAGGGGTGTTGTACAACAAACAGAGAGCTTAGTACGGGGTTTTTATGAGGTAAAGAAATTGGGCCTTTGTGGGGCATGCTTTGAATTTCGGTTTCTACAGATGTAAAAATCCATATATGGCTATCCACAAATGTCAAAATATATCTTTTGTGTCTACAGATGTCACATATTATCTCTACCTGCATGAAGTATTCTTTTTTACATAAAACATTGATTATTCAAATTAATGTATGGAGAATACTCTTTGCTTATATGATAATTTTTCTGAGAAAATGGGGTGGGGTGGGTGGATTGTTGAATTCATGGAATTCTCTGGTTCAAGAGGTCTTTGAGTTAAATGTTTTGACTAGAATTTAAATAGGATTTGATGATTTAATGACCACTAATATCATTTTAAGTCATGCATGCTAAGATATGGGTAATCGAATCTCATGCTTGAGGGTGTGAAATGATCACACATAATGGTCAGAACAAGCTAGTTATATGTTCGAGGAGGTTTTTTTCCTTGGAAGCCACTAAGATCCTTTTCAGAACAGAGAAGCCGATTGGACCAATCATTATTTTGATGTAGTATGGAAAATTGTGATGCTGAGAGAGAGTATTTTGATTTAACTAAAAAACCCTAATACTCCTATGGATATGTGGTCTCATAGATGTGAGTATCCCCTCCAGCAAAACAGTCGATCAGTCAATAAACATTTATTAAATACATGCTTTGCGCCAGGCAGTGTGCTAAACACTAGGGATACAAAGAAAGACGAAAACATAGTCCTTACCCTGCAGCAGCTCACATTATAATGGGGTAGACCTTATGCAAGCAACCATGTAGACAAAAGACATATACAGTGAAAATGCAGAATAATGTCAGAGGGAAAGCAGTAGCAGTACATGAGGAGAGATACTGAGAAAGGCCTGAGAAAGAGAAGGTGGGATTTGAGCTGAGTCTTCCTAGCCAAGGAAGCCAGGAGGCAGAGATGAGGATGGAGAGCAGCCTAGGCATGGGGGAACAGTCAATGAAAAAGGAAGAGTTGGGAGATGCTGTGTTGAGTGTCAGAAGCAGAAAGAAAATGAACATGGCTGGATTATAGAATATGTAAAGTAGATTAAAGTGGGTAAGAAGACTAGAGAGGTTGAAAGCGGCCAAGTTGTAAAGACTTTTATACCAGAGGTAATAGGAAGCCACAGGAGTTTACTGAATGGGGGAGAAGGAAGATCCCTTTGACAGTCAAATGGGGATGGACTGGAGTAGGGAGAGACTTGAGGCAGGGAGACCAACCAGAAGACTATTGTGATAGTTTAGTATGAGATAACAAGGGCCTACCAGTGTCTTGCCTTAGTGACCAGAAAAAAAGGGATCAATAGGAAAGAAGTTTTGACAGTAGAAATGACAAGACTTGGAAACTGATTAGTCATGTAAGTAAATATGAAAGAGTAGTTGAGAATGACACTTAGATCGTGAGCCTAGGTGAGTGGGAAGATGGTAGTTCCCTCAACAGTAATAGGGAAGATCAGAAGAGTGAAGGTGATGGGAGGAAAGATGAGTTCCGTCTTGGACCTGCTGAGTTTGAGATGTCTACATGCAGGACAATGAGTCTGAGATAGCAACCCATCCATGCTCTCCCACTCTGTGACTCTCATCCATGTTGTCCCATTAGTTCATCACAATGGTAGTGAGGGGTGGGGGAAACCAATGTGCTGGAGAGCCTTCTCTGTACTCTCTTGACATGTTAGTGGAGGTAGTATGATACAATGGAGGAAAAATAAATTTGGAGTCATGAAACTTGAGTTTGAATTCTGGCTCCACCACTTACAAATGTGTGACTTTGGGCAAGTCGTTTAACTTCCAGCCTCAGTTTCCTCATCTCTAAAATAAGGATGTGATGACCTGTAAGGTCCCTTCCAATTCTAGAATGATGATCTTAGGATGCTATGACATGTTGACACTTAGGTGTAGCTAAGTGAAGAGTGGATGCAATGCTGGACCTGGAGTTAGGAAGACCTGAGTTCAAATCCATCCTCATACACTTACTAGCTGTATGACCTTGGGCAAGTAACCTAGCCTCTGTTTGCCTCAGTTTCCTCATATGTAAAACAGGGATAATAATTGTACCTATCTCCCAGGATTATTGTGAGGATCAAATGAGACAATATTTGTAAAGTGCTTAGCATAGTCACTGGCACATAGTAAGTGCTGTATAAATATTAGTTATTATTATGTTGTTGTTGTTCTTATAGACACCAATGCTGCAATTAAAATTATACCTTATATCTTACATTTACATATAAAACTTGCACATAAATTAATCTATAAATGTACATAAATGATAAATGCTTGTTAGTTGATTTATCGTAGAAAAGGGATATTCAGCACCACTTACTTAAATTCCTCCTCCCAATGCTATTCTTCTCTGCCAAGTCATTCACAGAAGGGATTTCCTTGACTCATCTCCTTGAATTCTCTTCCTTTCACAGGTGGTGGATGCTAGGCTGGTATCTGTTTTTGATGCAAGAGAACTGGAACTGGTCATTGCTGGAACTGCTGAAATAGACCTAAGTGACTGGAGAAACAACACAGAATATAGAGGAGGTGAAACTGGCTGAGTTTGAAGCCTTTAACCAAAGGAAGGGGTATGGGTTGGCACTTTGGTCTGAATTCTGTGCTGAGAAGATCATCTGGTTTCTACTCAAAGATCTGAAGCATCCTTTATGAGACCTTGAGCAAGTCACATTCCCATCTTTCCCTAGTTTCCTTATCTGGCAAACAAGGGAAATGCCATGTACATACCACCCAAGCATGTCATCATAATTAATTGTTAGTGATTATGTGAACACTAAGTAATTGCTTTTGAAGCAAGGGATCACTAGCCAGCTGCCCCCTGCCCAACCCTCCCTCCACTCCTATGGAACTTGAAGAGCCACACCCTTTGAGCTTCCAGACCAAGAAGTCTTGATTCCTTGAGCCACTTATTCCTTGACTCAATGTTGTGTTATCTAACACTTTTTTTTTTCCTTCCTCTCCACCTGTAATCTCTTCTGTGAAGAGGAACTCCCTGTTTGTAAGCACCTTCTACCCAATGCAATCAGAGTCTTAGAGAGTTGTCTGGGAACACTGAGAGGTGAACTTGAATTGTGTCAGAGTCAGGACTTGAACCCAGGTCCTCCTGACTTCATAGCCAGGTCTTTATCCACTATAAAGGGATGTGCTGGAAGCAGCTTATACAGGCTTCTGAGAACTAATTGTTAAATTTTCACTGTGAGCATTTATATCTTGGAAGTCAGCAAATGCTACAAATCAGGGCTTGCTTTATTGTGTTTTTTTTGTCGTCATCATTATCTAGACTTCAGAAAGTGATGGGGAAAATGTTAATGCTGTTTAAACTTTAAAGTGTGTTATGAAAACTTTTTTTTCTGAAAGCCAGTTGTTAAACATTTACCAGCAGCTCCCTGCCACAATGCAATATTTCTACTTATCTAATATGTGGCAGGCAAGCGGATAGACAGACAGATAAATGATGAATAGATAAATAGACAGATAGTTGATAGACTGACAGATAAATAGATAGATGGATATTTTGGAATTTCTATGCAGATATTTCAAATAGGTAATTTAGATAGGTAGATATATCTGTAGATATAGATAGATAATTTGGAAATTGGTATTTCTAACCATCTCCTCAAATCTTCAGTCAAATAATTCATACAAATGCCTTAGAATTTCATTTGCAATGAGATAGACCTGTTAAAAAAACAAAAAAGCAAAGTTAAAATTATGAAGCTTGACTTTTGAGCATTAAATACATTCTTGGGAAAGGTAAAATCCTTACCAAAACTTTTACATAGCAAGAAAACTCTGTAAATTCAAAGGAAGTAGACAATTTAAATGAAAAGTAATTACCAAAAAAAGGACCATTGTAAAGTACTTACTAAGGTGTTTTGTCTTAGAGATAACCCTAAATATTAGCTGCCTCTGGATCACAGAATCACAAAATTTAAGAGTTAAAAGAAACCTAAGCATCTCTCTAGTACCATTCACACCCCACCAGAAAGGAATCCCCATTGATAACATAACTTGTGGTCCTCCATCTTGTACTTGAAGACCATCATATAGGGGGAACTCATCACCTCTAGAGGCAGCCCATTCCACTTTGGGACAACTCATTTAAAAACTATATCATTTTAATCTCCTTAGCTATAAATCTTTAGCCTTCTGTGGTTTAAGGTAAGAAGTGGGTATCTTTAGAAGCAATTGTTTTGTTTGTCCTTTGTTCTTGAAGAAGACCATGACATCAGGGAGGTGATGCCATGATATGCAAGTGAACTGGATTTAAGTGAGGAAGGGCAGTGCAAAGTCACCAGCCTCACTTTCTCCTCGGGAACCATCTGGGTCCAGTGGCAAGATGTAGATAGTGAGAGACCTTGGCCTTTTTATGTTAAGGTCTTTAACAGATCTTGACTGAGGCATTGCCCTTTTAGTGATTAAGGCTAGGTAAGAAATGAAGCAGAGAATGGCCTATTTACTTAGAAGGAAGGAAGGAAG
>NW_020954557.1:14399088-14404588 GCF_900497805.2 Vombatus ursinus
TAGAGTTTCTGGTCAAAACAGAAACAATTGCTATTTATATTCACTCTGAACCAATCAGGGCCCAAACAATGACCAAGTGGGGCTTGACCTGGGATCTATTGTTGGCCAATCAATAAGAACCAGAGTGATTTGAGTTTAAAGTGTGGTCCTTAAGAAAGAAATCTAGCCAGTAAACCCCAATATATCTTTCGAGGTTTAGCTTGGTTAGCTTCCATCAGTCCTTTTACCTCATTACCAATTTGTGGCTCTTTCATCCCATCACAACAACCCTAGGCTAAGATCTTTTCTCACTCCCCAGAAGCAATTTCAAGTTTCTGCTTTTATTACTTCTTCTCTAAGCCTTAATACTCTAGCAAGTAGGAGAGGCAATGTGGAAGAGTGGAAAGGGCTTTGGATTTGAAGTCAGAGATCCAGTATTTAAGTTCTTTTTCTGTCGCCTATGTTACCTTGGGCAAAGTCATTTAACTTTCTGGACGTCAATTTCCTAATCTATAAAATGAAGGGCTTGTGCCAGATGACCTCCAGGGTCCCTTCCAGCTCTAAATCTATGATCCTATAGACTCCTTTCCACTTTCCTCATGTAATCTTTACATGGTATTCCATCATTAAAATTAACTCAGTTAACTAAGGTATTTTACTAACTAGAACACTCCCCCAACTTGCTTTTCTCTGCACTAAAAATCAATCAAGTCATATCCCCCATTATATTACAGTGATGGAGTTGGAGGTGAAAGCTGATTCAAATTGATGTTACTGTGTACATTTTATAAATATTCTCACTCTAGAAGGGCAGGTGAGCAGCTTTTTCCAAGGATGCTATAAAGTTTACGAACCAAAATAGGTACACTAGCATAGGGAATGAGTGAGGACCACCTTCTTTATTTCCTAGCTCAGTCAGCTGGTGGTAGAGGAAGAATTTTCCCAGATAGAGATCTGATCACAAATGCAGGTAATAATAGTGGGTAGGAGGACAACCTTGCTCCCTCATTTTTTTTTCTGAAGGGATTTTCAGAATATCTGTCTTGTAGCCAGGTAAGATGAACCTGTAGAGTAGTTGAGTAAGCAAAGGTCTAAAGAGTTTGTGGTTTACTGAAGGTCATGTGGCTAAACCACTGGCAAGTCCAAGATTTGAAACCAGGTCTTCTGATCCCGAGTCCATTATCCTTTTCGTGGTATCATGCTGTCTACCTAGTTTGAATTATGAATCACTGTCCTGCTTTTGAAGAAACTGAGATGATGATTTGTATTTGAAGGTTTGGATTTTTTTTTAACATATTTCTTCATAGCTTAAATTAGAATTAAAATAACATAGATTCTTGCTCTTGCTTTGATAGGATATCATGACAATCACATAGTAATCCGGTGGTTCTGGGCTGCTGTAGAAAGATTCAACAATGAACAACGACTAAGGTTGTTACAGGTGAGATAGATGCCCATCGGGCTCTTATTCTTATTGATACAGTGTTGTTGACTTTCAAGTCTTAAAACCATCAGTCACATAAACATGTGTCTAAATAGTCCAGGGACCAGATCTATGGTTTCATTAATATAGGAAACTCTCTGGAAGAGGAAACTTTCTCTACTACTGCAGGCTGGTACCTTCTCTGCAACTTGTCATCTTAGGGAATTGCCTAAAGTACTGAGAAGTAAAATGACTTTGCCCAGGGTCACACAGCCAATATTTGGCAGAAGCAGGACATAAAACCAAGTTTTCCTGATTTCAAGGTCACCTCTCTATCCACTACGCAACGCTTCCCTCTTCCTCAGTAAATGCTGGATTCAATTGACTTGTCATCTTTCTCGAGATGTATAAGATCCATCGACTGCTAATTTTCCGTGGTCGAATCAAGGCCAGTCATTTCCCCTTCCTCCCAAAGGAGAGTGACAAGCTAAAACAGCCTTGGCAGATGGTCCCAATCTCCCGGGAGGTTGTAGTTAACATTAGGCCATTTTATAAGTCCTATTTATCCAATATTCCTTTATTTAATTTTGCCTCCTCCTTTAGTATTACAAATCTTTCATTCTTCTCTGGCCGGTTTTAGAATTTCTGTGCTGTGATTATTCTGTGCCAAAACCCCATTCGATATAATAATTAGAGCCTAAGAATGATGCCAGCAGGAAACAGCATGCCACTCTTGCTCAATACCTTTAAACAGAACTGTTCATTCTTCTTTCCTTTCCACTGAACTATATTTCATTTTCTTATCCTGTTTTACTTTCATTGGCAGTTTGTCACAGGCACATCCAGCATACCCTATGAAGGCTTTGCTTCTCTGCGAGGGAGTAATGGGCCAAGGAGATTCTGTGTGGAGAAATGGGGGAAAATCACTGCCCTTCCCAGGTAAACAAAACAAACCAAAAGAAAATTAAACAAATCCTCTTCACTATTAGAACAATATTTAATAAAGAAAATTGAAGTTACCTCTTGACTTAAACTGGTTAGTTGTCTTCCCATTAAAAAAGTGGGCAGTGTGGGAGAAGTCTTCAGGTCAATGTTGTCTTTCTATTCTGAGCCCTTAGCATTTGTGCTTAATGAATGTTTATTGAATTGAATTACCTCTCTAGTTAAGTCTTCCTAAAGGAATTTCAAATGCTTTTTCACTGATGCTTGTACCTGCATTTTAAGATAGAAAATGCAAAATAGCTCATAAGTACTGATTGTGTGTATGTTGGTGTGTCGGGATGTTGATATGAAGATGCCTTTTGCAACCATATGTATGATTTGTTAGGATTATCCCAGTTTCTGTAGCACCAGTTATCTTGGAAATATTAGATATATGAATTCCTTCTTATCAAGTAATACTATGCTCATTTGTAAGTAATATTAGATTATCTGACAGTGCTCTGCATTGCTGTACTTTTCTCTCCAATAATTATTTATAGAAGTTCTAATCTTCCTGAATTGAATCTTCATTTACAATAAACTCAGTTTCTTTATGATGGAAAAATATTTATTTTACTGACATATAAATATTAATTCACTTTTGAGTAAGAGCTATTGTCTGTGACCAGTTTAATACTTCAGGGAAAAAATGTATCTAAGGCTGAACAGAAAGATTGAGGGCTACGGGTATGGCATAATAATAATTGACCCATATAGTTCTTTCAGGTTTGAAGAGCACTTTAAGCACAACAAACCTAGGTCAGTTTTATAAGAATTATTATCTCCATTTTACAGACATAGGAACTGGGATTCTATGAAGCTAAGTGACCGAGCCAAGATCACATACCTAGTAAGCATCTGAGTCAAGATCGGAATCCTGTTCTTCCCAAATCTGGGTCTTCCAGACCATTAAAGATTACAGTGCACTTCCTCTCAGTTAGAGAAATTGCTTTAGGGTTGTTTTATTTATTTAACTAGAATGATATTTCCCTTCTTCCCCTCTTTCATAGATAAAGAAATTTAGTGCCAGAAAAATTAGATGACTTGTCTAATGCATTTTACCATGAGATATAATCAAAAGTTTCATTAAGTGTCAGTGATGTCAAGTGGGTTTCCAAGGCTGCCTTTAAATCCTCTCTGGTTTGAAAAAATATTAGTGTGTTATAGTGAACAATGTGAAAGCATATTTTCATCCTATCTACATCAGCATGATACTTCCTTGGCAACCTTGCTCTCAATTGTGAAACTAACGTACCACATCCTGCAGAACCTCAGAACCCTACATGTTACCACCAGATCTTCAGTTGAGAAGGTGACTGGTGTATCTTGAATCAGCTTTGGGGGATGGTAACTTTTATTACTTGAAGAATGATTTTACTTTATTGTTTTTCCATATGGCAATTATGTCATACTTGGAGAATTACTTGTTTGTGTCAGATTTAGAATGTCTCTCTAAAGTCTGAGGATTTTTTTTTTCTCCCCTCTCAGAACTTTTAGGGATTAGCCTTCACAGGACAGGGTGGGGTCATTGTACTACCTTCCTTCTACTTAATTCTGGGCATCCTAAGCCCCTCAACATGCTTTGACACTAAGCTGCTGATATCGACCACATTTGTTCAGTCACCACATTATTCACTGAACTTGGAAAAGATATGTGAATATTGATGAAAGCTGATAGTTTGCCATTCATCTTAGATAACAGATGTGATACTAATAAGTATAGGTGGAAGTATATTACGGATCTGGTTGGGTCAATATGTTCTCCATATTCTGTGCTGACTTATTTGTAAGTGGTAGAACAATTGCACAGAAACAGATGAGTAATTACTGTACATCTTGTCTTTCCTACATTTGTAAGCTAAGGCTACCACCAGATTCTGAGTTGTTCTCCACTCATCAGATCATATTAGAGAGAGGTAGAAAAAGACACACAGTAAATCTCTTCCCTTCTTAATTTCAGCACAATTCAAATTAATTGATGTTTATATGATCATGGAAAGGGCTTTTCATTAGCTAATATGATTAAACTTCACCGTTGTAGTCTTTACCTTTTAACCTGGACTTTCCCCTTGGTAACCTAAACCTGCAGAATAAGTGGATACTCTACTGAATGTGAGATTTGGAGAATGCTTTAACCTCCACTAGACAGGATGTTGTTGTCTGCTCAGGTATCATTACTGTTATGAGAATTTTATATTTGTTTCATGGACAAAACTTGCTCCCAAATCTCTCTAGTTGAAATATGACATGTTGCATTTAGTCTGAACATATCTCTGTGGTCTAGTTTTAAGGTTTTCTTAGAATTTTCCAGATCACATTTCTCATAGCATCAGAGAAAATAAACTAGACCACTTTCCTGAGTACCATTAGGTACCTGACTTTGTCAGTGATCTGAGAAGGGTCCATAATCCTATATCTTTTTCTTCTTAGTGAACCACTGTCTAATATCTAATTGGAAAAAAGATAAGTAAGTAAGTAAGTAAGATTACTTACCCTCTGCCCAGATATTTGGATATTGTTCCACATGGGTTCCTTCTTATTCTGTCCCCTCCCTCCAAAATGGTGGTATCATGTGATGAATGTAAAATAGCAACTTGCTAGATTGATGTGGGAAGATAGAAGTGCTTGTTTGCTTGGCCCCATATCATACTTCATCTCTGTGGTGGAGAGGCACAATGGAAGAGGGGAATTCAAGTATCTATTGGACACAGTAATGTGCATTCTTCATACTTTTCTCTAGCAGTCAAATATAATTGTCATTCATTCTTCATTCTGCTTAGACCTGTTTTCCTCTACAGTTTGTGAAACAAATCACCCAAATAGGATAGTTGTAAAGCAAGATGCATGGCTCTGAAGCCATTAAAAATTTTGTGCATCACTGCTTTTTCTTTCTTTTGTGGAGAATAAGTAATTTGAGACCAAATGAAAAACAGTTCTGCAGACAGATGGGTGTCTCTATGGAGCCTTATATGCTGAACACGTCATCAAGAACTTGCTGCTTGTACTTCCTCTGCTTTGTGGTTGCTGGTTAGTTCTGTATTTTGGGATTTTTGTAGAATACTTCCTACCACTCAGTTTTCACACAGAGCTTGTTCACTTGCAGCAGTTGCTTTCTGG
>NW_020954557.1:14404627-14404710 GCF_900497805.2 Vombatus ursinus
ACATTCCAATACCCAGGCTTCTAGCATGGGGGTGCAGGGTTAGGGGAGAAGTACGCCCTGCCAGATTGAAACAAGTCAGAGTT
>NW_020954557.1:14404796-14404881 GCF_900497805.2 Vombatus ursinus
GTATTGGAATGTCCAGAAATGGACAGCATGGGGGTGCAGGGTTAGGGGAGAAGTACGCCCTGCCAGATTGAAACAAGTCAGAGTT
>NW_020954557.1:14404994-14405180 GCF_900497805.2 Vombatus ursinus
AATCCACTTTCGCCATATCGGGGAAGGCTTCTATATACATGACCATGAAGATTTAGCCATGTGATCTGATGGGATAAAGGGATTTGAGAGCTATCGTAGGGAAGTTAAATTGTTGGGTTAGACTTCCCGACTCACCCCACACACACATACACCAAAAAAAAAAAAAAAAAAAAAAAAAAAATAAAA
>NW_020954557.1:14405209-14427965 GCF_900497805.2 Vombatus ursinus
TTGGATGATGAGTCTAGAGAAGGATATAAAAGATAAGTTGAGAATCTGCTCAATGCAATTAATAAATGAGGGTTTGAAAGTAGACCATCTTTTTTCTTGAGGCATTTAATTTAAAACGGAGGAAAGTTCATTTTTTTTAAATGTGAAAAATAGCCTTTTAAAGTTTAACTGCAGGTACTAATAAACCAGGATTTTATTCTCAGCTTTAGAAGCCAATGGGCATGAGTTAAGTAACATTACCATGATATTTTTGTTATTCTGTCCTGTGACATGCACATGACTGAATTTCAACATGTTTGTCTTTCCTTTAAGAGCAATATGTTTGGATAAGTAAATATGAAAACAGATATTTTTACGTAAAGAGATTCCTTAACAACAAGATAGGAGTAATTATTTAAGTGCATTGGACTAGACACTGTGGAGAACAGCAAGATCAATAAGACAAGGCCGTTGCCTTCATGCAGTTTAGTAGCATAGAACACATATGGAACATGAGGAAATTTGTTTGCAATAGAGACCCATAACTAACGCACAGTAGAACAGGACAGCACGGAAAAGGTATGAGCAGAGTGCTATGGGATGTCCTAGGAAAAGAATATCCCAAGAGGAAATCTGGTATAGAGGAAAGAGCTCTGGATTTGAAGGCAGAGACTCTTGGTTTGAATCTTAGCTCTGATACTTACTACCCATGTGACCTAGTGGAAGCCACTGAATTCCTTTGGACCTCAGTTTCCTCATTGTTAAACTAGGATATTAGAGAAAAAATATATTTAAATTCTATAATCCTCTGAAAGGAAATTTAGTGGTATAATGGAAAAGAGTGCTGGATCTGGAGCGAGGGGAGAGACCTGGATTCAAATCACACACTGTTCTCTGGCCCCAGTTTCCCTGTTTAATTTACAAAGCATTTTATACATGTTTTCTCTTTTGGTGTCACCTATCTCACAGGCCTCCTATGAAAAAACAAATACGATCATGTATGTAGAGCACTTTTCAAATCTTAATTCGTTATGTCATTGTTGTTCAGTCATGTCCAGCTCTATGAGACTCTATGGACTCTCCATGAGGCTTTCTTCATGAAGATACTGGGGTGGTTTGCCATTTCCTTCTCCAATATGTCCCCATTTTATAGATGAGGAACTGAGGCAAATAGGGGTTGAGTGACTTGTCCAAGGTCACACAGCTAGTCAGTGTCTGTGGCTAGATTTGAACTCAGATCTTCCTGACTCCAGGCCCGGAGCTCTATCCACTATGCCACATAGCTGCTGTCATTTCGAGCTTGTATGAATGCCATCATCACCATCAATGATAGAAGGTGAGAGGAAGAACTTACAAATGTTTAGTGTCACAGAAGGTAGAAAAGGAGGTGAAAAAAACAAACGGCCTACATGACAACTTTTCCAAAAGCCAGCACTGCTCCTTTCTCTTCCTATTTCTCTGCTAATAGAGCCACATTTAATTCATCTGATGTTTCTTAGATTTCTCCAGAGCAAATTTAAACTACATAGTATAACAGGGAACCTCACTTTTAGAAAAAGTGTTACACTGAAAAACTGACCTAGAAAAAATGATTAAACAATAAATTATAAAAGAAATCTTGACCTTAAAAAATTATTTTTAAGCTGATATTCATTCCAGGTCACCTTTAGGACTTACCCAGAGACTTTTAAGTGTTTTTCATTGACTCAAATCTGCCCTCACATACAAAAGTATGTGAGCTCAAATCCACTGAACTGCTGGAAAAAGGATCCTATCTCTTTCTGGCAATGTTGAAGTATTTACAAGTTCCTAAACACTTGACAAAATAGTCTGCAATGGGGATAGATAAGGCAAGTAAACGTTAGCTTTAAATGTTAAAAGCCACAGAAAAATTAAAGCTGGAACTGAAATTAAGAAACAACATTTTCAGAACTAAAGTGCAAAGAAATAAGATAAATGATTAGGGCAACAAAGATTTCATTTCCAGTAATAGCCCTAGTGCGGAGAGGTATATTTATAATGTATTTCTGGTTCACTGAAATAATTATTTGCCTCTTCTGTCTCAGGATAAGAAGGAAGTTTTTGACTGGCAAGAATTCTTCATTAAGCACTTGACTGACAGTGCCAGAGATATAATAATGCTTGTTGATTAATTGACGTCCACATAACAACAAAAATATTAAAATAGACCAGATACGAAAATGGGGTCCAAAGGATAGACCCACATCACCTGCTCTTCCTGGTTTCCCCTCCTCCACTGGTCTGGCTGGTTAGGTGAACACACCATGTATTCTTTTCAACTTCTGATACTTACATGGGTAGCAGTATCTGGCAGTACTGTATTAGTTTAAAAAAGAATATATCCTTTTACTGAAACCAAAGACCATGGGTTATTCTTGCCAATATCAACAAAGTCCTAAGGCCCTCCTCTTATTTTTTTGGAATAGTTTTCTCTAGGACAAGGAACTGGAGAGTGAAAAGCCTCAATCATTATGTTGTTTTGTTGTGTTTTTTTTCCCCTTTTCCTGACTCATACAGTGAATTGATGGTAAATATTGGGCAAGTGGTTTGACCACTTTGTTCCTCAATTTCCTCATTAGCAATACTCTTTTGTTTATAAGGCATTTTGAAACATTAGCACAAGAGATGTGCAAAATGTTCCTATTTTAACATTGACTGAACTGGAATTTTTCATAATTGGTTGAAACTGGTAAAATTGTTTTCAGAGGTCATCATTGCTTTTCCTGTAATTAGCCTGTGTGTCTCGGGCTCATTCCATGGAAGCAGTGAAACAATTGCTGGAAAGGACTGATGCTGCTCAGTGAGTTAAGTTGACTGGGTGGCTTCAAATGCCATTCTATTTCCTACCTCAATGAGCATAAGTGCTATGTTATCTATCAGCAAGAGGCCCCAGAAGGAACACCTGCTTGTAGCTACTAACACTGGTCACTATGCAGGCTTGAACTTCCGCTCCTGGTTAAGCATTCACTGTCCAAGTGTTGCTTTCTCTAGTCTAGCCACACACTAGAGAAGGTTCCAGAGCATTGTCATCTTGGATTACAGGAAAACTCATAGTATATTTGGCCTGGGAGTGTGGGAAGATGAGTAGGAAAAAATAATCACTCCAACAGCTGTTGGTTCTCCTCCTACTTCAGCATTTTTCCGAGTCCAAGCATTATTCCAAGTCCAACATAGATACCCAAGAGAGTTGGTCTAGCCTGGGACAACCCTATGGGGAGAGTTGAAAAGGTTTGAGGGCACCATGGTCCTACTATAGTTGGTCCTAAATTGTCCTTATTCCAGAAGTCCTAATTTAAGGCTGAACTAAAAGTTCAATTACATTCTAGGTTAACTCTCGAATAAAACTAAACTCCTACAACTACTCTCAATCCAAAACCTTTTATTGGCTCCAGAAATCCCCGTTGTCCTCATGTGAAGCTGGTCTAGTGATGACTCACTGAACCATTTTCCCCAGGGCCACTCCAAACCATCAATTCATTAATTCCATAAACACTTAAGATTCTACGTATGATAAGTCTTACGAAAGATATGAATCTATGTAAGACAAGCACCTCTCCCTCCAAGTAGTTTACAGTGTAGTAGGTGTTGTGCAACCTAACATTCCACTCTCAAAAGTAGAATCCAAACACCATTTTAGCTTCTGAGAGTAAAAGGATAGTAGAAACGGGCATTCATCTAGCAACTTTAAACTAGGAACTGCTGGATTTTCCCTGAGAGTCTAGAAGTATCGGGTCTATTCTCGGCTGGGTCACTGACTGGGCCACTGGGATCTTGGGAAAATCATTTAATCTCTTTGTACAGTTTTCTTCCCTATGATATGTTTTCTCCCTCCTTAAAATATATTTCTCGAAGTTGCTGTTAAAGCTATTTAGAAGTGCTATGTGACACAAATGATTTCGATAATATAATGACCAAGATCTAATTCAGGTGGTTATGGTAACCTTCTATCATGATTTAGTAATTGCAGTTACATTTTAGGCTTCAAATGACTTAACAAGAGTTATTTAGAAAGACCTCTAAAAATCACAAAATACTAGATTTGAAAGGGACCTGAGAATTCATTTAATCCAATCCTGTCATTTTACATACAAGGAAATTGAGATTCAGAATGTTATACTGACTTGACAAAGAATACAAGCAGAACTTGGAGTTGAACCTAGGTCTTCTAGTTCCAAGGACAACATTGCTGCCACTCTACAGTAAGCAGTACCTTGGTGTCCTTTGATTGCTAACTTCACGGAACAAAAGATAGCCTGACTGAAGCAAACAAACCCCTTTATTAAGATAAGATTTGTTCTGTGAAGTTTGGATTCAGTCAAAGAGTCGCACTTGAGGACCTAGAGGGCCACATGTGGCCTCGAGGCCACAGGTTCCCCACCCCTAGGACCATTCCCTGTCTGTATCTAAGACTAGACCCACCCATCAAAGGAAGATGGATAAATCTTTTGTAGAGAGAAACAGGGACAGACACCATATGCTTCCTGAGTTGCTGGATGTGAGAAAGTATGGAAAACTGCATAGAATTCATTTCTTTTTCCCAGAAATCTCTACAAATAATGGAAAGATTCTTTGCCCCCAAGTGCCCTCATTAAAAAAAGTGGCTCTATTAAATCACATTCACCACCATTATCACTTTGCAAGTTTTTTTTTTCTTTATCATGTTTGCTGCCTTGAGAATTCATTCTATTAGAAAATTGAATATTTTTCCAAATGTTTCTGAGAAGGAAATCTGAAACTTCCTGCCATAAGTAGTACAGCAGGTACAATTAATTCTTTATGAATTTATACTCACAACCTTTTGTCTCTCTCAGTTATATGGGTATACTACTAACTCTTTTAGAGCTTAATTGCTATATATGTGATCTCCAGTCAAGTAGAAAATAATTCAATGTTAAGATTCTGGGAAGAGAGTTGATTTAAAGCAGTACATTTAGAGTGCAATGAAAGATAGCCTGATTTAAGCAAAGAAGATTAACTGAGGATGATTGTTCACTTTAACAGCAATTCTGTGTTTTACAAAAGGACTCACTTTGCAAATATGAAATATATGTGTAAATGTGAAATAATAATGAATTCACCTGGTAAGATTAAATATACAAAAACTCAATTAACTGGTCATAAGAATGGAAGACTGCCCTTTCAAAATACTGCCCAACTATGCAATGAACTAGAACATCTGGAAATAAAGCAACATGTCAAGAAAGGGAGAAAAAAAATAACAATTTATGACCTTATTTCCTCATCATTAAAACAAGATATTTGGATAGATTTTGGATAGAATTTGGATAGATTTGGATAGGTGTCTTTATGACACTTCATACCTCTAAGATGCTATGATTTTAAGAGAGCTACATATTCAGATAAAACTTTTTTCTTCCAAATGAAGAATGAAATGAAATTTGAATGAAAATCAAAAAGCCTGAATTAGGAGAATTATTGAATTAGGATAATCAAAATTGAGGTGAAAATTATCATCAAAAAATCTTTACTATGGATCAAAATGGATTTTAAGCTTTTCCTGAATATCTCTTTCAGGAATAACAGGGCAAGGAAAATAAAAAGCCAAAATATTAACCAGAAGATCAGTTTTTAGGTTGTGTGTGGTAAAAGGTAAGGTACAAAAGAATAGTCATGTAGCATATAATTCAGAAGTCAGCTATATTATGTAAAAAAAATCTAGAAACACTGCTTAATACTAAAATAAAAAGTATTTTCTTATGTAGGCCAACATTTAGGGAAAATATTAAGTGACTCAGGTCAGTATTTGCTCTGGGTGTCCTGAAACCGAAATTCTTAAAATAATGCAGGAATCCCTAGGCATTTATGGGACATAGAGAAGCTCACCCTTAACACCACCCACAAGAGACTTCTAAGAACTGGATTAACTATATTAAAAACAAAGAAGGAAAGGTTGAGGGAGTGGATCCAAGGGATAGAAGTCCACATGAGCATAGAAGCTTGGTCAATGAAAGTGCTTAACTTTTTCTTTCCTTTATTCATTCTCTTTCTCCCTAATTGCTTCCTGCCCCCCCAAACTCCTTTTAATTAAGAAGAGTGGTAGATTTGATTAAAGCAATTAAGAACCCTAGATGTTTGAATGCAATAGGATTTACCTTCCCAATGAGTACCTGCTTTCTTTGAAAGGTGCCTGGTTAATAGAAGAACCTCTAGTGGGTAGAAAAATATGGGGAAGATATTTTTGAGGGGATATTCCTGGCCTACACTAGGTTGCTTCCTAGTCCTCCTCCACAAACTATTCTGCTAGGGAGCGAAATGTATGGAGTCCTCATTGTTTAGTAACTCACAGAGGCACCCCAATAACCCCCCTTCTCTCTTAGTTGTTCTGTGTCCCAAAGAATTCAATAAAAAGGTCAGTACTGGTGGGAAATGAGGATAAAAAGTATAGATTGGCACAGGAATTCAGAGAATCTCTTGCCATATTAAGTAAAGAAGAGGTTTAGTTCTTTTTAGAGCCCTTACTATAAGCTCTTCATTGGTGGCAGCATGATGAATAAGATAGTATGTGTATATTTATTTCATTTCACATATATGTAAATGATGTATAAGATAAATTTAAACATAAATGCCCAGGGACAATACTTGATTGTAAATATTATTCTTAAACTAAAGTGTTTCACATTCAAAACAGAATACTGCTTATTTGATGTCAAAAGTTCAGATCTCTTTCCTGATAAGATTGTACTGGCCTCATACCATGTTTTTATTGTGATTCAGGTGCAAATAACAGGAAGACATATTTTATTCCTATCTTGGGGGGGGAAAGGAAGCATTTGTAAAAGGGAATAGTTTATAAAGGGATTGGAAGCCATTCTTGCTCACCGTGAACCAGGGGACAATGTGAAGGCACAAGATTCAGGTTTAGATGACCTCCTCGAGGTAGACTGGGAAATTCCTGATGATTCCAGTCCAATAGGCAGAGTTTCCTAGGCTAAAGAGTCCTTCCTTGATCCTAGAACAAAATGCAGAGCTGTGAGTTACTGTAACAGACCACAGATGGGTGTCCTGGTCCTAGGTGGAAGATTATAATATTTTTGTCAAGAAATTATCAACACCAAATAGAGGTCCTTTTAAATTATAGATTTCACATGTTGTTTAGAGAACAAGACAAGGTGCATTCTATAACAGATTTGATACTTTGAAATATAACAGATATATTTAATTCTGATTAGCTTATAGTCATATAGAATCTTTTTTTCTCAAAAGCAAGGAGATAGTGGAATTAGTCATGAAACCATATATAATTTGAAAAAGTATATGACAAATCCATGGTTGATTTAATTTGAAGCTTTATAGACTGATACTTATGTCTTTTTAAAATTCTATTTTTGCAGGGCTCATACTTGTTTTAATCGTCTGGACCTTCCCCCCTATCCATCATTCTCCATGCTTTATGAAAAACTTTTGACAGCTGTTGAAGAAACAAGTACTTTTGGACTTGAATGATCTGGCAACCATAGTGCCCAGCCCTTTGTGGATGGGACTCCATGGAACTTGCCCTCTTGAAGAATGAGTGAACCTCGGTTTGGGAGTTCCTAGAGAATGGTTACTTTATAGTGTGTCTGGGGACTGAGATTCCAAGAACAAATGCTCAGTAATTTCTGGGGCATATAGGACCGTGGTGACAGAGTCTTCTTGGAAGGATCTGGATAGGCCTGATGTGCAGGGAAAACCCAACAGTCTTTCAATCAACAGTTCTTCCTGACTGCCAAACTTTTTTTCTTTCCATTCATTATGTTCCAAGAACAAGATGAGACTGTACAGGATCAACTACATGGTAATTATAAGGACTTATCAGGATCCTGAAACTAGTCCTTGGACTTATTCAAGCCAAACTGTGGCATCACTTGACCCAACCTCCAAATTAGCTAAAGTTAAAGATATAATAAAGAAAAATCTTTCCTGAAAGTACATTAATTTGTGCCCACTGTTATGATAGAACAACCCTTTCCTGCTGCACCCACGACTGAGCACCTGCATGGTGTGCACCATACATTTCGACTTTTAGAGGGTTGCCATGAATGGGAATCTGAGTCACAGGCTGGAAACTAAAATGGGCTGCCATAAAGCTGATTGGTGAAAATGCATATTCAGGTGGGATGTGTCTAAGTAAGGGTGGCTACAGATGAGTGGTTATACCATGGATTACTAATGAATTACAGATTTTATGCTTTATAATGCATGGAAACCATTTTTAAAATAGCAATTTATCACATCCATATCACGAAAAAATACACAGTGACTTCTGTTTATTTTTGTAGACTCATTATGTTTGTGTTCTTCAAATTGTGAATAAGAACCTTGATTATTTTGTCTCATCTCTTCCATTTCCATGCATTGTTTTAGTGTGTATACTTTTAAGTACTCTCAAGGGGGAAAAATGCCTTTTATTTTTATAAGAGTAAAAAGATTCACCCCCCCCCAAATATTTTGCACTGAATGTACCAAAGTCAACAAGATATTACAGTATGACTGACAGCAACTCATTCACTCTTAGGAGTAAATAAGGAAGTTTCTTAGAATTCACTTTTCTTCCAATGCCTACCACTACCAAGGCTAGGCATGTAAGGAATCTTTTTTTTTATTAGACTCATATTGTGTAATCATATAATAAGCATTTATTTTAAATGCACCAGATTTTTTCCATCTATTAATTACTTTGAGATAGTGTTTAAAAGGGATGTTTTCTATTCCTTCTCGTCCCTCCACAGCTTTATATTCATATACCACTGTCCAATACTAAGCTCACTTGGGAAGCCCAGAGCATTGTGCAAGAAATCAACCCTCTGTAAGAATAACAACAGCAATTTTCCTCGTTCAGGGCCACCTCAGGAATTTAAACTGTCTATAAAGTGTTTCTAAACCTGAAACATTCTTTAAGAATTAGATATAAGAACAACTCAAGGGTTCTTATTTTAAAACATTGGAAATTCAGTATGCACTAGAGGTGATGTATTTGATTTTCAAGACAATAATGTTATAACTGGTTATTGTTCAGTTGGTTGGGTTGCATTTACTGTTGTGACCTCCAAGAAGGATGTCATTTATTCCCTGTGGACTGTATTACAATCCTGCACTGATGGCATGATCTGTTTGGTGGAGAATATCCTTAGAGAGTAAGATCTGTTTGTGTTCTGTAAACTTCCCAGAAAAACAAAACAAAACAAAACAAAACAAAAAAAAAACAAGGAAAAAAACAACCAGATTTGGACTTAGAATATTTGTTTGCACTTAATGAGCACAGTTATAGAGATCATATCTTTAATTATGCAAATAATTATGGCCTCTTTTGTATTCTGTTTTCCCACGTTATAAAGACAAAATAGTATAGCATACTTTTATGCACATGTTTTTGATCAATGTGTATGAAAATATATTCGCAAACTAGTATTTACAATGTAGTCTTTTAACAAAATATCTGATACTTCTTTAAGAACTACGCTCGATTTTCACATTTGCTATCATTTCAGTTTGTGATACTTTTACTGCTTGCCATAGTCTGTAATCCATCAGGTAAGAGATTCAAGTGAAGAGAGAAACAGCTCTTCAGTTATTTTAAAAGCAGATTACTGTATTAGGTATGTTAACTTCTCCCAAAGTATAGAATTGCTTAATGCATACAAACATTCTTAGACTATCTATTTGAAGCTTTTTTCAGAACTTGGAATTTCTGATGAGCTCCTTAGCATGTTTGCCTAATTTATTCTTCCTCATTAGAAAAGGACAGAAAACGCAGAACTATAGCTAAACAAAAACATTCAAGAACATTTCTTCAGAATGAACTAGCAAATCTTTACAAAAGCAATCCACCATTGAAAACACCCATAAGCATTTTCCCTTCTACAACATACGTGCTCTGAGAACCAGGCTTCAAAGAATTCCAGAGTGATGTTCATTTACTATATCAATGGCAGGATCCATATACGTAGTAATTCTCAATGCCAAATATCTCAGTAAATATCTCTTGGATGGAAACAGATACAAAGCTGTTTTCTAATTTCTTTTAGGTTCCCACTCCATTTCTTCACTAACAGTCCCCCAGATCCTTTAATTACTATTCATATTTGGCTACCTTTGACGTGGAATCATTTGTTAATGGTAGTCAAGTCCTGGACGGACTGTGGGCATTTACATTTGACAGTTTCAGGTGCCCCCAGCAGTAGTGCTTGATCTGTGAAGTGGGGTCTCCAGAGAAGGATGAACCTAGTTCATAGGTCTTCAGATTATCAAAATGAAATTCTAAAAGAGTCATGTAGTTTCACATGGCTTTGACTGCAGCTATAGTAGAACATGTCTTAAGTTTGAAGTATGAAAAGCTGTGTCCTGCCACTAAATGCAGATTCATTTGGACAGTATTCATTACCTTCATGGTTGGTCACAACATGGATCTCAAGTCACAGAATGTTTGGCCAGACTTTTCTGGGTTAAAATGGTCTCATATTATATCCCTTAAATGATTTTAATTCAACATTAGTCCTTATATTAAGTACTCACTACACAGAGGACAATGCTAGGGCCGGGTGATAAAAATATGAAATATGGCACATTTCCTGCCCTCAGGGTGTTTACAATTTAATAAGAGAGATGAGATGTATACAAATGACTTCACTGTGGGCCTTCCTTCCACTAGTGTAGAACACAGCTTTTCCATGTCCTAGTAGATGGTCTGTCTTCATGAGTTTCTGTGGCCAAAAAATTCGTTACCTGCTGGCCAAACTTCTGGTGATAAGCCTTTATGATTATACCTAGGCTGGTCCTCAAACAGTATACATATTATTGTCAGAGATCTATACTAAATCTTTTTAACATAAGAATATTGCTTTAGCATAAATATTTTTGCTACATATTGAAAATTATTATTGAGCCATTTAAAGGTATGTCTATAGCATAAATCCTATCCATTCCCACAGGAAGTTCATATCAATATAATGAATCAAAAATATGTGATTGCATATATGAAATGAGACTATAGAGGAATAAGATCAATTTTTGTCTGTGGTTTGTAGAGGTATGTGGCATAGTGGAAAGATTCATAGAATTTAAGTCAGAGGAGCTGGATTCAAATTCCTACTCTATCACTTACTTTTGTGACCTTGGACAAGTCATTTAACCTACCTGGGCTTCAGTTTTCTCATCTTTAAAATGAAGGGGCAGGCCTAGATGGCCCCTAAGGTTCTTTGAGACTCTAAATTATTATCCAATGGGACTCTAAATGTATTATCTTGTGAATATGTTATTCCTATAAACTCATATATTTTACAATCCATTCTAGAAAATGACAAAACCATTGCTTTAGCCAATATATTCCAACATCAGTGGATTTTACAAGTTGATTGAGTTATGCCTCTTGTCTTTTTAAACTATTTTATTAAAATAAGAAAGCCTCCTAAAAATATCTGTAAACCTACATCCATGAAGGAAAAAAAACCTCTCCAAATTTAATAGTTGCCTTTTAATTTCTTTTGGGAGAAATTCAACCTCAGCCCAATGTTTTATTTTTGTTGTCCTGCTAAAACACATCGATTCAGTGTTTATGTTCTGGCTTCAAACAACAATAACAAAAACTGACACAACTGTTACATTACATATATGTGTAATATATGTACATAACAATTCTCAATGTCATATATCTCTGTAGATATCTGTTGGATGGTACTAGAGGCACACATTTTCATTGTTATCATATGATCATTTCTTTTTAGTTAGATGAAGATACTTCCACTGAAGTCTCTGCCGATTCCTCATATTGATGTGGAAGTAGTCTTGGATTGTCAGCATAATCAAACTCTGGCAGATCCTACCAAGGTGGAAAAGCTTCAAATATGGGTCTGGTGAGAGAATACATGTATCTCCTCTAGGATCAGCTTAGTTTAAAATGGAGACAGTAATAGAAGGTTAGCCTCCTCAGTCATAGCAATTCATGAACATGGAGCATCTAAATGGCACAGTGGATAGAGTGCTAAACCTGGAATCAGGAAGACCTGAATTTATTATATGCCCACTAAGAAATGAAGGTATTGCAATTTGCATCATGGAACAGAGTATCCAAATAAGATAAGATCATGAATCCTTAAGATATTCGAGTAAAGTAATGTAGATGGAAGCTCATTTAACAGCCAATACTCACTTTGCTACAACCAAGTTATGCCAAGAGCTTCTAATACCTCTTTTCATTGGTGAGATTAGATAAAGGAAATAGGAGTTTTCAAACGTCTTACTCAAACTGTTATTACTTCTTCATAATATAATCCACCCTAAAAAGCATCTGTTAAAAATACTCTTTAATTATTTATGCTTCTTATTTTTATCCACACAAATGAAATAACAAAACAAAAGCTGCTAATGTACCTTCAGTGGTAAACAGTACTGCAATAGCACCCCTAGCCTGACAGAGGAAAAACTTTTCTTTGAGAGACAAAATGTGAAAAATGAGAAAAATTAAATGAGAAAAATTTCTCCAAAACCCATACTTCACCTCTCATAGGACAATCCTCTAGTCATATATGATGTGTTATTTCTTTTAAAGAAATATGTATGAAAAAAGTGCCGTGATAGTTTAATGCATTAGAAGTTACTACTAAAGGAGGAAACGAAATATTTTCTGCATTTTTTGTCCAAACTAATTCTACCAAGGCAAATGACCTAAGTAACAACCAAATTACAACTATTTTGTTTGTCAAATTGGCAGGTGATAATTTCATTAAAATATTTATTTTGCCTTAGATGGTTAAAAAAAAAACAACAGAAAGGATTTGGTATAATTTCCAAAAGAAATGAAAATCTTAAACCATCTTGCTATGTCTCCATAGTCTAGCTGATTTCTAGCAATATTCTAGCAGTCAATCAACAAACATTTATTAAGTACTTGTTATGTGGCAGATACTACCCTAAGCAGTGGGAATACCAACAAAGGCAAAAAAAAAAATGCTACCTGCCCTCAAGGAGCTCACATTCTAATGGAGGAGACAACATGCAAATGACTACAAGTAAAACAGAGCAGGTTGACATTCAAGCATCTTCATTCTTTACCATAGGGTGACTTGGTTGAAGCTAAATTACTAAAGCAAAATTCCTTTTTTTTTTAACCTGAGAATTTAATTTTTTAAGAATTCCTTAAGTCCTTCACGACTGCACCCTTCGCCTGGTACAAAGCCGAACACATGCTAGTGACATTAGAGCTAGCTGTATTTTGGCTTGAGGACAGTTTCTTCCCATTAGGAGGGCATTCAAAATGAGAAATGGAGACAAGGAGCCTAACATTTGAGCCACCCTTGAGAATGTAACAGTCATTACTGACCAGCTGTCAGGCTATGGGAGTAGCAACAGTATTCTATGGGTCTAGCACAAAGAATGTATCAAGGGTGTGTGCTACTTACATCATAGCATTTTTGAACCAGAAAGAACTCTGAACAGATGAAGTGATGGTAAAGACCAAAAGGAGGGGTGGAGGGACAGTGCTAATTTTGTTGCATCTCTTTTTGGTGGAGCAGGGAGGGTTAGCATATACAGTTGAACTTGATTTCCGATTATGAAAAATATACTGTATTGTCTAGTGAGGCCATTTTTTGAAAATCCATCCATTGGGCAGGGGTGGGGGGGGGAGGAACACTCATTTATAACTATAGTAGGTTGGTTATTATATATACTGTACAGCAGAATTTAGCCAAAAAGTATTAAAGCTAGTCATATATTGACCAGAAGTTTCAAAAGTCTAGCATTAATATGCGTTGTGGGTTTTTTTAATTACTTACAATTGTTGAGCCTTGCATAGTAAATAAAATGAAGGGTGGTGCTTCAATACTTTTATTGTATTTAATTTATGCTTAGTGGACATTCGATGAGAAGAGCTTTGGGGAAATTATTCAAATGATGTTTTCTAGTGATATCTTAAATTTTACCTATTAAATGATGTAAGAAATAAAATCTAAGAAGAGTTTGATTATGGAATGACAAATCAAGATCTGAGCAGTGTTTGTAATTTAACAAGTTAATTAAGACTGAAAGGTCTTTCATCCACAAAAGGTTATTTCTTTGTCTTTCATGACTCAGTGATTAAGAAGGATAGGATATTATTTTAATAAAAAGGCTAAAATACTTGTGAGGGTGGTTTTAGAGTATCTTACAGGAGTAAAAGACTCATTTATACAAAGTTTTTATGTCTAGTGTCCTTGGGTAGGTCAAGTCAACAAGCATTTATTAAGCACCCACTATAGGCCAGGCACTGTGCTAAGGCTCTGGTAATATCTTTCCATCACATCTTCCTTTTAAAATGTCATGACTTTAAAATATATGCCAGAGATGGTATATGGGTCAAAGTAAATCAGTGATCACTGAGGCAAGGCAGGGACCATCAATGGAACTCTGACTGACTACCACCCTTTGTAGAAAAAGGTAGGTAGGAACATTCTGGAAAGATTAAAGAGGAAACACATAGTATGAAACCCTAATGCTGCCAAATGCTTAGTGGTAATGTAGTTATCCTTTGCAGGATATTCCAAGCAACTCTGGGGGCTGTCAATATGTAGGAAAGTGCATAAGATTACATGTTTTTATAATAGGGATGCAGGCATTCCAAAATGAACTTATAAAATCCATGGATCTCCTTCATCTCTTACTGAAAGTATTACTTAATCTAATTTTATAATAAGTCTTTCTTTTTAAAAGATTTAAGACACTGTAAAAAAAAAAACCACACATTTATTTCTAAGGTTTAAGTCGAGCACTGGCAGTACATTTTTTATGCCTTTTCATGCTTTCCTTGCCTCACGTGTTCACTCTTCTACATATCACATGCAATAGCAATGTTTCTATCTTTCAGGGAGTTTGATTTAAGTTGCACATTCATTCAATGTGACTTTTAATAGAGGTCTAAAAAAACAATGGGAGATATTTGATAGAAGCATTAAGATTACACATCTCTCATTTCATCTTTTATCAGTTAAATTTCATCTTCTTTCTTCAAGGCAAATACAGCAAATTGTAAAACATACAGGAAGTGGTTCATGGGCAGTATTATATAAAGCCTGTGACTTTGAAATGTAATATAATGTTTGCTTTCTGGGAAATTTGTATACTGATCCTCATCTGAATATCTGACTCTTGTGTTGTATTTTTTATGATTCTAAAATGCTTTGAGGGAAAGATATTTTAATGTGTACAATTTGTTTTATTTTCATACTGATCTCTATTTTTGTTTAAAACCATGTTGCATCATAAAATCACTTAATCCAAAATAAATCTTCTTTTATGAAAAGGAACTTTAAATTATAGCTTTTCTGTTATACTTCTGAGGAAAAATTACCCTAGAGTTAGTAGCACAATGCAGGGTCAAGGGAGGAAGCTGTTTCCCATTCAGGCAATTCTGTGTCTTTACAATTGAATTGCTTTCTGCTCCTTTTCTGGTGCCCTTCATCTAAACATTGTAATGTGTTTTGTATCATTGAAAGAAAGCCATAAGACTCAGCATTTTCAATAATATTAATTGCTTCTGTATTCACATGTTGAGTAAGCAAAAACCCAGGTTGGGCTACTGGATCCCATAATCTTGCTGGAATTAAATCATCAGTTCAGGGTTTTTCTCTTTTAATTTAATCAGTGTGGCCATGTACACATCAAGGCCATCACCAATGAAAACATCAGAAGAAAACAGAAAGGTTTTCACAGGTAATTTTCTGCATACTTCATTATGACTACAGAATCGAAAAGTATAAAGAAGTGTTTGTTGTTTTCTGATTTTAAGAAAGCATTTTGTACTGTAGATCAAATTTCAACCTGGAAGGCTCTCCTCAGACAAGATGTTTATCACCTGTATATCAAAGTCATATAAGGTAGTAACAGGATACAACCAGAGAGAGAATTTTATTTATCTATCTAAAACATTTTGCCAAATGTGCTTACCAGTACAAGAGATAACATCCTGGGTAATGTCCAAGCAAAAGAATTTCCTATTAATGCTGAGTCTCTTCACATACTATTTGCAGATAATATGGTACTGATAATTAATATGGTACAGATAATACAGTACTGTCAATCCCTAAAATATTACAAAGCTTCCTTAGTGAAATCCATAGCAGTATGAAAGAGATCAGACTAACCATCCACAAAGGAAAATGAAGTGGATGAAAAATATGCAGTTTCAAGTCTATGACATGCAGCTACAGAGGCAGTCCATTAGTCCATCAATGTTTAGTGTAGCCAAGTGCAACAAATGAATAATGGACTAGGTTCAGAAAAGAGTAGTAGTTGGAGATGAGAGTGGATCACATTTGGAATACTGCAATGTTTTCAATGAATCAAAAATCTCATATTTTTATCACCAAATCCCCCAAAGATGCTTCTTTTGTCTTGAATTTACATAGCACACCTTCAACGACACTGGCAAAATACCTTTGGCTGTGAATGCTGGAATACCACAATCTCAGGAGAATTAAATACAATTACAAATAGCCCAAAAGGCAATGGAAATATGCAAGTTGGGCATCAGCAAGCTGAACGCTTTGCCAACAATGACTTGCATTCAATAAATGTCATAAAAGACTATCAAGAATATATATGAGGGAGAAAAGATAAGTTTCTCATTTTGGGGAATGATAGATGGATAGATAAACAATTTGAGTGTTACAACCCTATCCCTGAAATACTCAAAGAACCTCAGGAAAGTCTCCAGTATGCTGGGTGATCTATGGAGAAATATGTAGAACTGGCAGAGCATGAGAAGGCATACCAATGAAATCATGGAATTATTAAAAGAGCGAAGTGTTGTGTGATGATCTCCCTACCTGTTCAACACCTTTCTGGATATTAATACTTAGTAACAAATCCATCGGTTTAATTGTTTCACTGAAATTTCTGGTGGTTTAACTGAATTGACTAAATTGTCTATTTGATTTGGCAATCAGAACGTAGGAAAGAGGTTGGGCAAGAGGGAGAAAAGGCTTTATTAAAGAACATTATTCTTTGAACCTAGGCATGAGTGATATTTTTCTCTTGTATGGTTACCAGGTAAGTCCTTAGAGAATATTCTTAGCTTACCGGTCTCATCCTAAAAATGAGCTCTCTCTATGGCTTTATGTGAGTTTAGAGGTTCATCACAATTCAAGCTTCCTCCTAACAGATGTACAACAGACCCTGCCATTAATCTCTTTATTGTATTTCAGACCAAAATGGCACTTAGGGCTTCTTGCAACAGCAATAAAATCTGGAAGACTTGTCAAATGTTAGTCCTAGTTTATGATACTATTACTAGAAGGGATAAACAAAATACTGAATCTACAGAATTTACTGTGTCCACAGAAGTTCTCTGAACCCTTTAACCCCATTATACTTAAGCAGTGATAAATTTGTTTATTTTCATTATGCTCTTTCCACATGAACTTCAACATGGTCACAGACCTGTGTCTCCCCCAATACTTAGCATAATGCATTCCATGTTACAGGCAATGAATGAATAAATGTTTCCTGAAGGCTGAATGAACAATGCATACTACCTTCCTATATGTAAGTATTCCTTCTACCTCCCTGAAAATTTCCCCAGGCACTTTTTTTTTCAGTACTACCACTTCATGAGAAATCTCTTATAACAAAGAAAAATAGTTAACCAAAAACTAACAATAAATAATATGGTAACCTCATCTGAAAACACAAGTAATATTTTAAATCTGTATTACAGCCCCTACAAAATCTTTATTTTTTTTTAAATGGAGAAATCAATTTTCTCTCCCTCTGACCCTACACCACATGGTAGAAAAAGAAAAGAAAAGAAAAACTAATTTCTTGTAACAAATATGCAGAGTCAAGTGAAACAAATTCCCTTAATGGCTGTATACAAAAAAATGTGTGTGTGTGTGTGTGTGTGTGTGTGTGATTCATCATCTTATTTAACTCACCTCCCACCTTTCAAACCAGTTCTTACCTTCCTGAAATTAGAAAAGATTCCTCTTTTTTTTTTGGTACTATGTCTTTTGTTTGAAGTATTTCTTTCTTCTCAATCTGCTATTTCAGTTATGATTTACATTGTAAGCTACAGCTAATATTGGAATCAAAGCAAGGATAAATGTTAATAATGTACATTTGACCAAACAAATATGATAAAAGTGATGCATAGGAGACATAATTCAGTAATGTTGATATATTTCTCTTCTAAAAAAAACAAACAAAAAACCAATTAGATGTCCAGAAGTTGTGAACTGATACTTTACTGATAATAATTTAGAAACATCAGCCGGATGTTTCTATAAACACAAATGATTGGGAGCATATATTTCCTTGTCAGTATATATAATCCACCTATTAAAATCATGACCTCTGATTACTGAGTTCCAAAACAAAGTAGTAAAAAGACTACCTTCTGGCCCATAAAACACATGGGAGCCATATTTGAACAACTAGCTTCCCAGAATAATAAAAAATATCAGCCAAATGCTGTTTTCAAAGAATTATTTCACTAATCATCGGTAACTGCTCTTATTTTGGTTTTAGTAAGTTAGATTCTACAACTGTCAGGGTCAAGTCTTTCTATTATATATCAAATGATGATGCTAGAATAATTTTCTCTTCTCTTAATCATCCTTTCTGTAGTACCACTCATGACTATGTCTTGGTGGTAGAAGGCTAATGAGAGGCAGAGAAGAACCACCAAATTTGGTCAAAATCCATCTGATGCTATGTTGGAGATTCAGTTACAATTTTCTTCAACTTCTCTCTTATTTCTTATTGGTCTGAATATAGGATACCCCAGGGAAATGTCACACTCCTAAAATGAGATCTTTCTGAGAGAAATAAAAATGCTAGTGTCCAACGAAAAGTAATGGTGATTATAGGTCACCCTCAGGTTTAAAACAAACCATAACACAATGGTATTATTTAAGAGATAGAGTGGTGATTGTAAACTGTTAAACTCATCCAGCTACAATTAATCTGCATTGGGCCCACAGGTCCTTATACTTAAACAAAAACAGAAACAAAACCTTTCATAGCCCTAATCACAACAAATCCACATTTAAATAACATGGAAGGATTGCTTAATCGTCTTGTGCAATTTTTATACATATTTCCCCACAAATCCTCCTTAGAGGGTTAATAAGTTATCAATCAACAAGAACTCCTATTGTGTGCCATATATTGTACTGGATGCTGGGGGTGTCAATACAATAAATAATCTCCACTTTACATCCTACTGGGTGAGATCATGGGTACCTATAGGAGTATAAATAGAATAAATATAAAAAGAACAAATGCAAATAAATTTAAAGCCATTAAATACAAGGCATTTTGAGAGGGAGAGCTCTAGGAGTTGAGGGCATCAGGAAAGGCTTCATGTATAGAAGGTTGTGCTGGAGATGTGTCTTAAAGAAAGGGGAGGATTCTAAGAGACTGAGGCGAGGAAGAAGTGCATTGCAGACAAGGAGGACCAGCCAGTGCAAAAGCATGGAGAAGGGTGATGCATTGTCGTCTGTGAGGAGCAGAGAAGTGATCCAGCAGTTTGGCTGCATCCTGGGGTGTGGGAGGAGCTTTAATGTCCAATGAGCCTAACCAAACAGGTTGGAACCATGCCGTGAGGCAGCAATTGTAGACAGTTTTGTTTTTCTTCTAGGATTTGAGCTGTAAAAGAGATGAGAGATATAAGACAATAGCTGGAGGGGATGATAGATCTAGTAAAAGGTTGTTTGGTGTTGTTTTGTTTTGTTTTAAGGATGGGGAAGACTTGGGAACTTCAAATCAATATGCTGGTTAACTCTAAAAACAGGAGGATAAACAAAAACACAATTTATGTGTTTACCGGTTGTTCTCTCCTCACATTAGAAATTAACTAGGGTTGGGTCTTTAGCTATCACAATACAGAAAACATACAAAAGGACGGAAACAACTACATGAACACTGAAAAAATGTTGACTGAAATGAAAAGAAAAACAAATCAATACATAGAGTCTTTACATTGTCTACAAGCAGTGATTAAAATTAATTATGTGTGGTGAAGACTAAATTGAGAATGTTATATTTTAAGTACTGTGGGATCAGGGTAACAGGAAGAATTCCAGAAAAGAATAATTACCCAGAATTTCTTTTTAAAATAAAGAGGAAGAACCAGGGAATTAAAAACCAACTATCTAATGTAATTACTGCAAAGAAAATCTAGCTGGTTAAACTTCACCTTATCATGATTTTGGTCACTTGGTGTTAAATATGAAGAGTTAAAAGACCTCCCCACCACCCAACCCATGCCACCACCCAAGCCCCCAGAAGGGGTGCTGTGAGGAACCTGAGGAAATATGAGCATGTGCTTAGACAACATTCCCAAAAGGGAATGACTTATTCCTAATGTCAGAACAAGGCCATCCTCAGGATCTTTTAAAACAAACCAAAAATGGAGTCCTGTCTATTTTTCCTTCAAACCTGTAAAAAAAGATCATTCTATGAGATCAGACAAGCAGTTTGAGGTGCCCTTGGGATCTCCAAAGCTCAAAGTCAGTAGAAGTGGCTGTAGTTACCTCATCAAACAAGGCCACTCCAACTGACAGATACATAGTGCTTAGCTTCAATCCTGACAATCTCTTCCTCCCTTTTCAGGAGCAAGGTTCTTCAAAGGAGACCAAGCCGTGCTTCTAGAGTGGCCACAGTCTGTGTCAGCACACAGAATGGCTGGATAAATTTGTACTTTGCAGGCACTCACAAGTACACCACAATGAAGCCAAGGTGACATTCAGGGCTCTTTATATCTCCCATTGGTCTGCCATCAATGACTAACATCAACTGAGGCCCGAGATCCCGGGACTCCTTAATATTCACTGAACTTGATGGTGAGCTAATGTTGACACTGATGAGGAGAAGAAGGGTTCCTAAGAATGTCTGAGCTAACTCTCTTAGGAAAGCATGACCACCTAGCCATCATCAGTAGATAGAATGGTGGACCTGGAGTCAGAAAAACCTCAGTTGTGTGACCCTGGGCTTAACCTCACTTGGCTTCAGTTTCTTCATCTGTAAAAATGGAGACAATAATAGCACCTACCCTTCAGAGTTGTTGTTCAGCCCTGGAACTCACACCTCATCAGTATCCTCTGTCCCTGGCGCTCCTCTCTCTTATTGGACAGTAGAAAGCTCCTCCCAAAACTTCTATTGAAGGTGGGTACCCAGGTCAGCCATCTGCTCTTCATTTCCCATCTGGCTGCAATCCTCCAGATTTCTCTATCATGTCCCTGTATCTAGTAGTTTCTAAGTTCCCGCCCTCCCTTTGCAGCTTCCTTTTATGTCCTATCTTCCCCTATTAGAATGTAAGCTCCTAAGGGCAGGGACTGTCTTTCTTTTTGCTTGTATTTGTACTGCCATTACTAAGCACAGTTGGTACCTAGTAAATGTTTCACAAATGCTTGTGCATTGACTTGAGGACAAAATGTTAAAAAAAAAAAAGTGAAGCACTTTGCAAATTTTAAAGTGCTATATAAATCCTAGCTATTATTATATCAGTTGACAAACAGCTAAATGGTTCCAATGTCAAGTACAGTAACAGATGATTTTCTTTCTTATATCAAACAAACCAACCATCTGCCAGATTGGATAGGTTGTATGAATAGCATACAATACATGCAGCAAAGCAGCACCTCATTTATTTGTCATCATGGGCAGTGGGATCACCCATACAAGTTAGTTTTCCAGATAATTCAGGTCTATTTACTTCTTTAAGCACCAAAACTCACTAAATTTTAACCATTTCAATAAAGATTTGGGGGGCGGGGTACATTAAATAATGATAAAATATATTAAATAATTCTCTTTTTTCATTTCAATCATGCCTCACATAAGACAGTGAGTAACACATCTAGTCTGAAGTAGAATTGAGTTGGCATCTTGTTGAGAACTGGTGGGATTATCTATCCCCCAGAGATCCTGCTTCTTCAATTTGGTTCAAAAACTCATATACCAAGCATAGATAGGACCCTATCCTCTAGGAATTTGGGAGTTGGGTGAGTGGGGGGAATATGAATAATTGTTGCAAGGGAAAGTGAAAGACAAAAGTAATTAGTCTGAGCAACCAGTTAAAGAAAATCTGAGGAGGGTCTTCTCTCAGTATTTGAACTTCCTCCCTTATTAGAGGTCATCCTCTATGACCTAAGACTGTGCTTTATTTGATCTCTATACCTGCCCCCCCTTCCTTACCCAGACATAAAGATTCTTTCTCAGGACTTCTGGCCATGAGTCACTTTCCCCTCCCTTTTTCCTGCTCCAATTCAACCCCAGACTTCTATGGCTCTAGGAACCTAAAAACCTGGTGTTAGCTGCTAACCTGTTTCTTTCTAATTTTCTTCTGTACCATGGACTGATAAGTGATTATCCAATCATTAGGACTACAGGCTGAAAGCATCGATAATAGTAAACTAAAATTCATTTTATATTAATAAATACATCAATAATTGGTATAGATTTTTATATTTATAAAATAATAAAGAGGCCACTTTCAGGAGCCAAGATGGTGGAGTAAGAAGTAAGTTGCTCTCACCCTCCCTTATTGGCCTCTGAAAGCCCAGAAAATATCACCACAGGAAAAACCCTGGAACAGCTGAACCAGTAGAAAGATGAGGTGCAGCAGTCTTGTACCCCAGGAAGCTTGTGGGATTAATGGGAAAGGCCCTTCTCACTCTGGAGGATGGAGAAAAGTACAAGACAGGAAGCATCCCAGCAAGCCAGCAGCAAGCCTCACCTCAGCAAACGAGGGGGAGATACTGTACACCTGGCTGATGGAGCAGGC
>NW_020954557.1:14428001-14437498 GCF_900497805.2 Vombatus ursinus
AAACACCAACACCAGGACCTCCTGAGTGCCTCAGCACAGGCCGGGGAACCCGTAAACACCAATTTGGAAAACTACCACATGCGTTGGCATTTCCCAGCAGCCAAATCTCCCGGTGCTTCAGCATGACTCCAGACTGGTAGACATCCTCTAGCAGCCAAACATTCAAGTGCTTTAAAGAAGCCTGGGTGAACAGGCATCCTCTAGGGGCCAGACTCCCCACCCTCACTCCAAAAGCTCCAGTGCTGCTGACCCCAGCTCAGCACTAGGTAAGCTGCCAGACCCCTACAGCCTTCAGTTGCCAGCACCAGAAGCCCCAGAACACAAAACTAGTGACCAGGTCCCTGGCCCCCAGCACAAAATCTAATAGAAGGAAAACGAATTGTTACTTGGACAAGTAGAAGCTAATGACTCTCAGATATCAAGAATCAGTCAAACAGAAACAAAAGAATGAAAAAATAGAAAAAAAACCATAAAATACCTCATTAGTAAAACAACTGACCTGGAAAAGAGATCTAGGAGAGACAATTTAAAAATTATTGGCCTACCTGAAAACCATGATAACAAAAAGGGTCTGGAAAGCATCTTTCAGGATGTTATCAAGGAAAACTGCCCTGAGGTCCTAGAACCACAAGGTAAAATAGTCTCATAGAGTCATTAGCTTCCACTTGCCCAATTTTATTTTTAAAGTATTGTTTTCTTCAATTAGCTTCTGTACCTCCTTTTCCATTTGAATTATTAAAAAACAATCAAGTACTTATAATAAGGTTAAGTCTGATTTTATGTGATTCAATTCAGTTTTCTCTTTCAAAAAAGAATGATCTTTGGACTAGGAAGTCAAAAGCAAAGAAATGTGAGTAAATGGTAATGTGAACAGATGGTACTACTGTTTTCAGTAAGATCTGGTAAGTTCCTTGAGAGTAGAGATGGTATTATTCATTGTTATTTGTATCCTCACCACCTAGCACAGTGTCTGGCCATATAGTAAGCACTTAATTAAACAAATATCTGGACTTTTTCACTGCCTATCTCCTATGCCTAGAATACTTTTTCTTCTCATCTCTGCCTCCTGATTTCCCTGGCTTCCTTCAAATCCCAGCTAAAATCCCCCCTTCTAAAAAAAAGCCCTTCTAAAATTCTGCCTTTATTCCAGTACCTCCTCTCTGTTGATTATTTCTAATTTATTGTGTATATATCTTGTTTGTACGTAGTTGTTTGCATGTTTTCTCTTCCATTAGACTGTGAGCTCCTTGAGAGCAGGGAGGTCTCCAGTGAAATATCACTGGTACCTGTTTTTGACCCCAGGCTAGTTAACTTTATTTAATCAATGAATTGGGAACATTGTGGTAGTCCTCAAATATTTCAAGGCTTCCTGTGGATGTGGGATTTAACTTCGACATATTCCTAAAACGCAAGGAGGAACAGTGGGTGGAAGCCGCAGAGAGGCAGCTTAGGGCTTGACATTAGGAAAATCTTTCTTAATGTCAACATTTATACTTAGGCAAGAGCAGAAAGGGCTGCTTTGGGAAGACTAGTACATTATCCAGGATGACTACTTGTAAACAATGTTGGAGACGAGATTCTTAGTTGAATAAGAGTTGGATTTGATGGACTTTGGGATCTGTTCCAGTTCTGAGATTCTCTAATTGTGTGAATTAAGTAGGAATGAGAGTGGAATGCCAAACTACAATCAATGGTATGGATATGAATGTATAGGAAACCTGATTTATCACTGTCAGTCTATGTGAATATATAAAGTTACTCAGATGTAATTAAGATTCATTCATTCAATAGTTAATAATAATAGCTAGTATTTACACAGCACTTTGATAAAATCTACCCTGCCTCCTAGACACAAAAAAGAAACAACACCCCAAACAAGAGAAATAGTATTCCTGGTGAGTTCTATTTAGGACATATCGCATTTGTAGTATTTTGTTCCGTTCTAGGTGCCACATTTTAAAAAGGATATTGACAAAACAGAATATTTCCAGAAGAGGATGACCAAGATGACAAAGATGACTGAAGACCATGTTGTATGGAGAATGGTTGAAGGAATGAGGGATGCTTTTCTAGGTCCTTGATCCTTCCTTTTCTGAGTTCACTCTCTGGAAGAGCCCTTAGCAGACTGAATTCCTCTTCCTGTTTCAAAGCTCTCTTCCCTGATAACTTCCTTTTAAAGTGCTCTTTTTTTTTTTTTTTTTTGGTGAGGCAACTGGAGTTAAGTGACTTGCCCAGGGTCACACAGCTAGTAAGTGTTAAATGTCTGAGGCCGGATTTGAATGCAGGTCCTCCTGACTTCAGGGCTGGTGCTATATCCACTGTGCCACCTAGCTGCCCCCTAATGTACTCTTTCTAAGGTATCTCTAGGTCTCAGAATTTTGATACAGCTGAGGATATGTACTTAGACCTATGAATGACTACAAGTGAAGTTACCAGTTCTATCTGTTTCCCCTTAACTTTTGGATAATTTATCACTCAAATATTGCATTACCACTCCATCCCAGAACCCAAGGGTTGTTTTTTGTTTTTCTAATATATCTATTATATGTTGCAGAGTGAAAAATATGTTATAAGAACTTCTTCCCAAGATCTTTCCCTCTAAGTCTAAGTAAATGGTTTCATGCTTTATGGCAAAAAAAAAAAAAAAAATTCATCACTGGATTTCCAGTTTTCACATACATCAATGTGGCTTGGTTTATTCACTGCAGGACTGTATTCAAAGCCCTTCCAGCTTGATAGTACCTTCTGAAGCTTGTGCTCCAATAGCTTAACCTCCTAGAGCCCAGAGTCACTTCATGCCATGATCAGAGAAAGACTTTAATTTTCTTCTAATATATATAGCCCAGCCCAGTACATACAGTAAATAATAGACAGATCTCCCCACAGTGAAGTCAGGCAAGGATAATGGCCTTCTCATCTGGTGAAGAAAACCAGGCACTGACTTTCCTGTCACTACTCCTGTACCAATATTGCAGGGTAGGCTTCAGTCAGGATAGAGCATGATGGATAGGGCTAAGATCTGGACTTTGAAGCCTTTTTTTTTTTTCCTCTGATTCACATGACTGCCACTCTGTGACTAAATAAACAACAAAAAACCATTTTCTTGAAAATGGAAGTAAGGGTGGACAGAGAAGGAAATAATTACCTGGATGGTTCCCTTCCCCAGGGCAGCCCAGTATAGACAACTACATACTCTGCCACCCTGTAAAGTCTAGGACAGAGGACGCCGAGTCATTCTAATAAATGGTGCATTTGTACTAATAAATTTGTCCAGGTGTGTTTGTCCTAATAAAAACACAAACATATAATGGGTGTTTTCCATCTTATTAAAGTTAATTAGTTCCCCTAAAACAGTCCAATGCTACAGATTAGTATAAAATTCTCCCTTCCCATTATGTACCTTTCCAAGCTTGGATGGGGGCAGGGCGAGGAGGAGAGGAAGGCGTTGAATACATGTTTTCATTGAACATGTTTTTATTCATGTATTTAGTTAATATGACAACATACGTATGGATATATGGATAATTTTTTTTAACAGTTTTTATAAATTATAGACAAAGAGTAGCTTTAAAATCAGAGTAATATCTTTCCTATCTCATCTGGTTATTCTGAAGATGAACTGAAATTATATGTACAATTTGAAAACTATAAACCAACAAATGTAAGCTATGAGTGTAATTAATAATAACATGGGAATAATTAGCTTGAGGCCAGCATATTTTCAGGAGTATAATCAACTTCGTTTATTCATGCCATTCAATCTGTTTTCAGGCTTCACGCGTCATCTTAATATCTGGATGATTCAAATCTCTATCTCCAACTCCTGTATCTCTGAAGAGCTCCAGTCCAATATTTCCAACTCGCTGCTGGATTATCTCCCTCTGGATATCCCACTGACTGCTCAAGCTCAACATACCCAAGACTGAATTCATTATCTTCTCCCCTATTTCTCAAATCTGCCCCTTCTCCTAACTTTTCCACCTCTGTTGTTGCCACCAGTAAATTCCTAGTCATTCGTGTTCAAAATCTCTCAGGAGGTATCCTTGACTTTCTCTTACTGATATTTAATCAGTTGCCAACTCCTTTTTTATTCTGTCTCTAAAATATCTCTCTCCCCTGCTTTCCCATTGCACTACCCCACTCTATTCAGAATCTCATCACCCTGGCTAGGCTACTGTAATAGCCTCTGAACTGGTCTGGTCGGCCAGTTTTCCCAGTTTTTTTCCCCTCTCTAATCCACTGTACTACCTAATTTCCCTAATCTCATCACTACCATTTTCTTAAAAGGGTATTTTTAGTGGTTCCCAAATAAATAAAGTACAAATCTTGTGTCTTATCATTTAATGTCCTCCATAAATGGCCTCAACCCATCTTTCTCTCTCACTATTTCACTTTGATTCTGGTTTTCAGTAGATCTAGTGTTGAATACATGTGTGTATATGCATAAATATATGTACATGTATGCACATTTGTGTGTTCATATATGTTTGCATATAGAGGTACAAGTATGTATGAATATATACATTCATATTCAAAATAATATTTAAGCAGCTTCTCTTAAATTCCTTTAAAATTAAGGTGAATGGGGATGGATGGCCTGTGATTTCTTTAGTATTAGGAACCCCTTCTTTCAATGCTGATCAGGACCTTCTTTGTAATTTATAGTCTTAAAGAGTTGCCTAGAGGCCCTGAGAGGTTAAGTATTTTGCCTAGGGTCACAACCAATATGGGTCAATAAGTGGTAGTGGAATCCAGATCTTCCGTAATCTAAGGCCAGTGATCTGTCCACTACACTATCTTGCCTCTCAATGTTAAAATATTATCAGTTACCAGAATCCCTGCCTTTGCTTTTTCTTTATGAAGTTTCCAATATTTAGCACATATTTTTATACTTAACCTTCAGACACAACTACCCTCCCCCCCCCCGACACACACACTCATATACATAGACAAATTGACATAACTCTTACCTTGTCCTGTAAATATCCTGGCCCACTATTGGTAAAGATCACTGTATCTTTATTTCTAGCTATCAAACAAGAGGGTTTGGGCTAGAATTTTAATGAATGTTAAAAATCACCTAATCCAAACATCTCATTTTGAAGATGAGGAAACTGAAATCAAACCGAGCTGCACACAGTCCCATGGTGAATTGCTACAGTGAAGAAGGTCTGTTCCAGTTCTAAGGATAGAGGTGCTAGGGCCTTGGCAGAAATGCCACAGCCTGATGTTTAAAGTGAAAACAGGAAGAATGGGTGGAAATTACAAAAAGGCTAATTTAGATGTGATGGCAGAAAAAACTTGTCACTAGACACACTCATACTGGAAGGATATAGGAAGACATCCTCATTTTTCTATCTGCTTCCCTGTCAACTTTTTTTTTGTCCCCATTTTTTTGCCCCCAGGAAATGAGGCTACCTATGTAACTGCTCATAGAAGGCCAACTTTGTCTTGTCAATACCAGCCTGACTACCAGATGCTTTTAGCTCTTACAGGCTGTGAGGTTTTATACTGAGACAGACAAAAGGAGCCAGAGTTTCTTAGAAATGCTCTCATCTCAAGTAAGTCAGATAAGGGCTGCTAGGAGGCATACCTGACAGACCACTGGACCTGAAGTCAGGAAGACTCATTTTCCTGAGTTCAAATCCAGCCTCAGACACTTAATAGCTGTGTGACCCTAGGCAAGTCACTTAACTGTGTTTGCCTCAGTTTCCTCATCTATAAAAGGAAATGGCAAACCACTCCAATATCTTTGCCAAGAGAACCCCAAATGAGGTCATGAAGAGTCAAACACAACTGAAAAATGACTGAAAGTCAGATAAGACTAAACACAAGATGTGGAATTCATTTGGCTTCAGGAGCTACACTCAGAAATATTCTTTAGTCATTTAGCTGTCTGCAACTGCATGCCTTCCCTCCTCTTTACAAAATGGGATCAGTGTAGCCAAACTATATCAATATGTTTAAAAAAATTCATGATTTTGTAATAATGGATTAGACCAGAGAGGTAACTTTGTCCCATAGTCTAATAAGTACCAACATCAACTGAGTCTTAAAACAGGGAGATGTATGCTTACAGAAAATGAGCATATTCTCAGGTATCATGGAGGATGTCCAATACAGAATTCAAAGAGAGGTGTTCTTTATTGATGGTAAGATTCTTTAAACATTCCCTTTGCAGATGACACTGTGCTAATTGCATTGAGCCCCAGACCAATGTAAAGCCTCCTCAATTACATCCACAGTCACTTGAATGAGGTTTCCATAGGTATTCATACTTGAAAACTAAAGAGAATGGAAAAATGTAATTTCTCGATTGTGACTTGCAATTGTGAACAAGCAACCTATCCAGGCTTTCTAAATATCTGCACATCTTACACAGGTACTGTAGATGAACAAGTTAGACCCAGAACTGAAAAGGAGATGGAGATCCAACTGACTTGCTTTTTGGAAACTTTTAACACTTTACATTATTACAAGCTATTTGCTATCACAAGAGGCTATCTTTAAAACCAATAACCTCTTGATAATAAAAGTATGGCTATAATTTATGGGACCCTATAATCTCAGAAGAATCAAAATGATAAATAACCCAAAGACAAAGGTATGGGAAAGCCAGTTTGAACTGACTCAGGAAAGTAAGTCTTTCATGAAAGTGAATACTGTTAAATATTCAGTGTTAGCATTTATACCTGGGAAATCAGTAAAGGCTACAAATCAAGGCTTGATTTACTGTTTTGTTGATTGTCCAAAATTAAGAAAGTAATAGATAAAATATTAATAATGCAGATTAAACCTGAAAATGTGTCATATGTGTGTGTGTGTTGTTTTTAAAACATTTACCAGCACACCCCCATTCAAAAGACATGGTGGAAATAAGGCCACAACATATTACTAATACTAATGGTGATCACATACTAAGAGTGAGGGACAATAGATGGACATTGGTACTCAGACAATATTAAAATAACAGGAAAAAGGATTCTAGTGTGTTGGGTGGATGCTCTCTGAGGGTTTTATGGGAAGATGTCAAGAATTACACAGGATGAGGAGCTATGGATAAATTGAAGAAGTACCTACATCAAAGAACTCAAGTATCAATTGAATCAAATTAATAACATTACTGGGAAAGGAAGTTGCTCAGGATAAGATTATGCAGATTATGCCTGTCCTTGAATTCCTAGAATCCAGAACTTCTTGTCTAAATATAAACCGCCAACCAACTAGAAAGACAAGAAAGATAGCAGAGCTGTTGCATTAAAATATGCATAGCCTGAAAAATTCTCTCAAAAAACTGACAAACTATAAGCCTTCCCAACTTGGAGTATTTTTTTTGGTCCAGTTCAAATGGCAGTAAGATGCATTTTCAAGCCATGATTAGTTAAATATCTAGTAATTTGAGTTAGTATAAAATGAAAAAATTGGAAAGGCCTAAATGTATTTGTTTTTTTGGCCTGGTCTGTTCCTGACAAACGATAGGCATTTCCCTGGCTGTCTACCAGGCCTGGAACTCTCTCCCTCTTCATCTCTTCCTCCTAGTTTCCCTGGCTTCCTTCAAGTCCTACCATATGCAAAGAGCCTTTACAGGTCCTCCTTAATGCTATTGCCTTCCCTCTGAGATATCTTCAATTTATCTTTTGTATATATATCACATGTGTATGTAGTTGTTTACATATTATTTGCCCCCATTTGACTGTGAGGTCCTTAAGGGCAGATTTGTTTTTTGCTCTTATTTGCATTCCCAGGACTCAGCAAAATGCCTGTTACATAGTTGGCTCTAGTAATAATAATAATAATTATTATTATTGCTAGAATTTATATAGTTCTTTAAGATTTGCAAAGTGCTTCCCATATATTAACTCATCTGATCCTCACAGCAACGCTGTGAGGTAGGCCCTATTGTTATCCCTATCTTACAAGAGAGGAACAGGGGCATATGGAGGCTAAATGACTTGCCCAGGGTCACATAGCTAGGGGGTTTCTAGGCAGAACTTGAACTCAGGTCTTCTTCACTAATAATTAATAATAGCTAACATTTATATAGTGCTTACTATGTGCCAGGCACTGTGTTGAGCAGTTTACAAACCCCATTTTATTATCCCCATTTTACAGGTAAGGAAACTGATGCAAATTGAGGTTAAGTGACTTGTCCAGGGTCATGAAACTAGTAAGTGAACTCAGGTCTTCTTGACTCCAGGCCCAGTACCCTATTCATTGCACCAACAAATGCCTGTCAACTTGACTTAAAAGGATGAAAACACCTTTAAACTTTGTGTGCAAAACTATAGACCTTATGGCATTTTTCACCACTGGAGTATGAAAAATTAAAGTCACAAGTTTTATCTTTATATATCACATTAAGTAATAATGCAAAGTAGCCCAACTGAAACCAGTTTCAAATTCTTACTCTGGTGTATTTGTTACATTTGGAATATTGTTTATTTTTCATAGCCTTCTCAGAGCACTCAATAAAACAAGAGACTCCTGAATGCATTAGAAAATTTCTGTTTTAATTGGCTTTAAGGAGCTTTAGTTACTTGAAATGTTTATAATGAACTAAGCACATGGCCTGGCGTCATCGGCCATTCTGTGCAGCACCTCCTGCCCATTTTATAGGAATTGTGAAACTGGAAGAAATACAATGAAAACCTGAGCCTGTGCTGGGATTTGAAATTTTAATCACTGTTCCAAAGTCTAGGTTGAAGATAGAGGTACAATACAGGTCAAAACACGTTTTGCATCCTTATAAACAACAAACTTGTTAGTTTATGTAATATTTGTGCTATAGCAGGTATAAGACAAGGCCAGAGATACCCATCCCTATCTCACTTGCCTGGATGGATTAAAGGGAATCTAATTTATGAAATTTCTGAAAAGCTATTGCTAAGCCAGGTCAACACATCTGACTAGTATGCTTAATTTTTTTTCTAAGTATTTAAAATTTCTCAAGTGGCAAAATCTAAACTGTGGCTGGATATTCACTTTGTCATTAGAGTCAGATGGTTCTAGTATATGAATTGATGTTGAAATTAAACAGTGCACTCTTTCTGCAGTTCTGTTATATACTTTATTCCAGGTCCTGCAAGTTGTGCTCAAATGAGTTTGGCAGGTTTAGGCCTGCTTTGAATTACTAATGCCACAGTATTGTGAAAAAAAAAGATTGCAAAAGTAAAGTCAGGACTTCATTATGATGATTTTATTGTGTTCCAGTTTAATCTAACAATATCTCCCATCTCCTCCTCTATATTCAGTTCTTTAAGAGAAGCATAATGAAGAGCCTACTGACTTCACAGAATTCTCAGAATCCAGGCTCAGATCAAACAGGAATGGATGGTCTACCAGGGATCCAAGAGTAAATGAAGGTGTGTGTGTGTGTGTATGTGTGTGTGTGCCCATATGTGTATGTATATGCATGCATATATGTTGTATATCTACATATGTGTACATCTACATACATACATTTTCTTTACTATATATGTATACACATACACACATAT
>NW_020954557.1:14437532-14437653 GCF_900497805.2 Vombatus ursinus
GTGTGTATATATGTATGTGTATATATGTATGTATATATATGTGTGTGTGTGTATATATGTACACACACACACACACACACATAAACGCGTGTGTGTATGCAATGTAACCTGAGCTCGTCTG
>NW_020954557.1:14437684-14439823 GCF_900497805.2 Vombatus ursinus
GGCATACCCAGTTAGACAATGTGGAGACCTGTGTCCCCTACTGCATAAGTGGGGTAGCCTCCTTTTATTGGCTGCCTGCATTTTTAAAACTGGTGTTATTGAGCAGATCCACCTTTGCCAGCTGTACTCTTTTCTACCACCCTCTTTCTGCTGTTCTCTTATTAGCTGCTTCCCGAGGGTGAAGATCATAGTTCACCCACAGTGAAGATGCCATGAACTGAACTGGTGAGAGAGAAAGGACATTCTTCCCCTGCTCCTTCTCTTTTACTCCAGCTCTGAAGAATAGGCTTGGAAGTGCCTGTTTCTGCTCTGTGTTGTTTATCCTCCTCAGTTTCAGGTGCTCAAGATGATCTCCACGGGGTCTGGGCCTCCAAGCCACGGCAACCTTGGAGCCAGGATTGTAGGCAGGAAGGGGAGTCTGCCAGCCCAGGATGGAAGCCCTGAGAAGACAGGGTGCTTGGGACTAGCTTCTGAGGGAGTTTGGAATTAGTACTAGGACTGTGCTCTTTGGAAACTGAGCTAGGCTATGAACCTAATCCTCTTCCTCTCCCCAGAGACTGAGGTGGTGTAAAGGGGAAAGAGGATGAATTACACCTGCCATGTATTGGGGAAGTAAGATAGTATATTTGTGATTTGAGCACAAATATTTCAGCAAATATTTCCTGTAAAATATTTCCAACTGTTAATGACTAAATGGAACTGGGGAAGGAACATGATTGGTGGGGACTGAAACTATCTGCAGAGAGGCTAGACACTCCCCAACACCCTTAAGGGTACCAGAGAACCATGGGGGAAAGGCGAAATCTAACACACCTGGCTTTCAGGTAGTAAAGATTATGGTAGTCAGTGTTACAGATACAGAGAAAAGAGGAAGGAAGAGATGAAGGAATGACTATCGATGAAGACCAAATAGTGTGACCTTAATGAGCCTTTTCAAAATGCATGTGATCTTAAAGGGGTTTCTAAACTGTTCTCTGCTACTTTTTTTTTTCGGTCAGGTGGAGATATGATATCCATAAAGGTGTTTGGACAAATAACTATTACAATGAGCCAAAAAGGCTTTGACAACAGGCTACGTTTCATGACAAAGTTTTCCTCTGGAACAAGTATCATTTAAATGTCACAGTATTGTCAAAAATTTTCACTGTTAAGAGGAGTTAACCAGTAAGGTCTTATGTTGCTTCTGCTTTTTTTAAGAGGTTTTCCAGAATGTAACTGAAGGAAGTCACAAAACAGTCTTTACTTTACCCACTTCTAATTAATATTACCTGATGTCAAAAGGCCTCTCTCCCATGAATGGCAATCATTTTAATCCTCTCAGGTTGAACCCACAGTCACATTCCTATCAGCAAGAATTCTTAGCTTCTTAGTATCCCCTTAAACACCCAACTCCACCCTTCTCCACCTCTCTCTCAATTTGATCTCCTATTGACAATACTGAAGCCATCCTTGCTGAACTCTGTCATTTCCCATCCTTCCTTCCCACCTCCAAATATCTCTCTGTCTTTGCCCAATCTCTCTTCCTTCTTTGTGGTCTGAGCTGGTTCCCTCTTCCTTTTTTTTTTTTGTTTTGTTTTGTTTTAGGCAATTGGGGTTAAGTGACTTGCCCAAGGTCACACAGCTAGTAAGTGTCAAGTGTTTGGTCAGAGGCCAGATTTGAACTCAGGTCCTCCTGACGTCAGGGCCGGTGCTCTATCCACTGCGCCACCTAGCTGCCCCGATCCCTCCTCCTTTTCAAGGAGGACATTTATGTCCTTGATGCCATCTCCCTCCTGCCTTCTTTAGAGATGGCCCATGATCTTTGCCCCTTTTCTCTCAAAAATCTCCATCTACTAGTGGTAATTTCTGACTCTCTACTAATATGTTATGTTTCCTATCTTAAAAAAACAAAAAACAAAAACAAAAAAAACTTCCTTGGCTTTGCCAACCCCTCAAGCTATTCTTTATCTTTCCTCTCCTTCACTGTTAAACTCCCAGAAAAAGTTGTCTGGACTCGCTACCTCCACTTCCTCAAGACGCAGTGTTATTGCCTCATCACCTCTCACCTGGACTATTACAGTAGCTTCCTAACAGCCTAGCATAGTGGAAAGAGTACTAACTCTTAAGTGAGAGGACCTGGGTTCATATACTACCTCTGAT
>NW_020954557.1:14439882-14448540 GCF_900497805.2 Vombatus ursinus
CCTAGATCTAGGATTCTCTGACTCTAATTTTAGTTTCTCTTGTCTTTCATATATACGCCAAAATAATTTTCCTATTGTACAGGGCTGACCGTGATACTTGCCTGCTAAAAAACATAAATGGATTCCTAATGGCTACAAAATACATACTCTTAAATTGGCATTTAACATCCCCCTAATACACACACACACACACACCCCACATGAATAAAATTTGGTTCTGCCTTTCTAGACTTATTTCGTATTAATTCCTTCACCCACTCTGTATTTCAAACAAACTAGACTACTACTGTTTCCTGATTTCATCGTGTCATCTACTGTACTTATGTATTTTCATTGACCTTCCCCAATCCCCACTGAATGTTCTACCTTTTCATTTCTGCATGTTGAAATGCATCTCAAAGTCCAGCTTATGTGCCACCTCCTCCACAAAATCATTCCTGACAACATTCCCCACTCCATCCCCCTACATATACACACCCTAATGAAAGTGTTCTTTCCCACCTCAGTAATCTCTAGAGGAATTTTACTAAATCTCTTCTTTGCTCCAAATACACTATGTTTTACTATATTTATCTGTAGAGCCAAAAGTAATGACGGGGCAGGAAAGTGCAGTGGATAGAGTGCCAGGCCTGGAATCAGGGAGACTCCACTTACTGAGTTCAAATCTGGCCTCAGACACTTACTAGCTGTGTGACCCTGGGCAAGTCACTTAACTCTGTTTGCCTCAGTTTCCTCATCTGTAAATGAACTGGAGAAGGAAATGGCAAACCACTTCGGTATCTTTGCCAGGAAAATCCAAATAGGGTCATGAAGAGTCAGACATGACTGAAACAACTGAACAACAGCAAAAGTAGTGAAGTGCAACCTACCAGGGCTTTGCCCTAGGGTGCTGACATTTAGAGGATACTAACAGCACTTACACTCCCTCAGTACATAGAAATAAGTGAACCTAATATCTAGTTGGCAAGATTAATTAATTAATTAAAATAGGAAACTGCAAGACCCCAGATGAGCTCTTTCCTAACCCTGCCCTATTCCTTGCAATGGGCTTCCCAATATTCTGAGGTCTGGGTCCACCAAGGTCATCCTCCAAGGATCTCTCTCTCCTGTCCTTCAGCTGAATTTAAATTACAAAGTTGGCTTGACGGCCATTTCATGCTGCTTGTCCCAGGTGTGGTTTGTGGAACTTCTCTGAGTGCCAAAACTGCTGGTGACAGCCCAGCTTATTTGTGCATGTCATATTCCTCCTAGTAGATCTTAAACTTCTTGAGAAAAGGGACAGTGTTCAGTTTTTCATCTTTGTATTCCTTGCACCTAGGAATATGGCTTGCACACAAAAGGAACTTGATAAATGTACTTGGTGCTTAATTAAGTTCTTATTTTTAAAAAAAATTATTGGCTCATTTTCTAATTCTGAAAATATCATGGAAGTTTTGCTGACTCTTAGCTTTCATTTGACAAACATGCTTAACAAAGAATCCATATTGAACCCTGGTGAATTCTCCTTAGGATCAGACAATTTTTTTAACTGATGTTAAGCTGACTCTTTTCTTCTTTTCAGGCAAATTATCAAGTTCTGCTCTATTTCTACGGTTAGGCAGTGACCAAATGAAAGTTTTTGATTCAATGTTGTTGTTGTTGATTTTTTTTTAATACAAATCCTGACAACAGCCCTTGTATTTTTTTCCCAATGATTTAACAATTACTTATATTCTATTATCATTTAAACCAATAAAAATAGGCTGTACAAATCTTTAATACAAAACTATAATAATTAAAATAATTTCCCAATGCTGCAAAAAACAAATGAGTACCTTCCATTACCTGGTGGCTAGTACCTGATTATAAACTGATTCGAGGGCCACAGCCTGTCTGCAGACACAACAAACCCCTCCTACTGAGCTCTGTGCTTGCCAAGACTTGGGCGACCTTTATATAGCACTTTAAGCTGACAAAGTATTCAATTCACAACATTCCCTGGTATTGCAAGTATAATTACCTCCTTTTTGAGAATGAGGAAACTGAGTCTCAGAGACTTAAAGTGAGTTTTGCAATTATTAAGTGTCTGAGCCTCAAAAAGAAACCAGTTCTTCTAACTCCTCAACACAGTGCCCTTCCCAAAACAGCAGGGAGCCTCTACTAGCTCCTTCCTATCAGTTTACAAAACTCTTCCCACACATTATCTAAATTGATCCTCACAACAGCCCTATGATAAAAGCAGGATTAATATTCTTACTTCTATTTTAAAGATGAGAAAAGTAAGGCTCAGAGCCGTTAAAGACTTGCCCAAGATCACTTTCCAATATGGGATAAATCCATACACTGAGGATGAATCCACGCACACATCCATGGCTAACAGATATATGACTGGGGATCTTTCTCTGTCCTCTATGTGGGTGTGTAACTTGCGTGATAACAAGAGTGGTCAGTGCAACTACTTTTGGAGTCTTTTATCCTACTCACATAGAATAAATTTGTGTTGATCAAGCACAGGATTCTTCCTCTTGAAACAGGCAGCTGCTAGGAGGAGTTTCCTTAGGAAAGCAAATGGAGCAACTAATTGGTGGGAGAAGCACCTTGGAACTCTTGTTAATTGACAGAGACCCAAGACAAATATCTATAAAAACCCTCAAAACAAAGAAACAAAAATGTTATTCATTACTTTTGTTCCACTAGACATCTAGTTAGACTGAATACAGCCCGCAAGTCTAAGGTCCTAAGCACAGTAACATTTTATACATGGAATCTCCAACAGGTTTATGGCCACCCACAGGTCATTCCTGGAGACTTATGGGTTTGGCTCCAATCTCCCTCACATCTTCCAAGCAAAGCCATTGCTGGGCTGAACTATTAAGAGTTTTGCCCAAGGGCAGGAAATTGGGAGGACAACAAGAGCATCTCCTTGTTGGCATTTCCTTTCTTCACCCTGCTACATGGAAGTGGCAGCACATTTCTTCCTCATGGCAAATGCACTTGCTGTAAGGTAGAAATCTTAGAATGTGCTTTTCCTGACTCAGGATGTATTTTAGCTGAATTTCTTCCTCTCTGTTTGTCCCAGGTGAAAATATCAATAGCAAGATCTGTAATGTAGGCTGTTAGTTTGAGGAAGTTGTTAAGATCACCATCAGTCCTGCTAGGGGTTGAGTAGAACAAAGTCATAAATATGGATTTTGTGTATGTGGTTTCTTTTTTTCAACGTTTCTGTACATTTGACTCTATGGCCTTCCTTATCCTCAACATCAATCATTTGTTCCCAGGACCTTCTCACTGTAGTTCAACCTGATTCCCAGCCAAGCAGGGAGTTTGGTCAGCAGCCACTCTGCCTCCATTGTTGGCCGCTGTTAATCCCCATTTCCCCTGGTATGAAACATAAGATTTCAGAAGAAGGGAAAAAGTAACTCCTCTGGGAAAGGTTGGGCACTCCTTCCTTATACAAAATACCCTTGAGCTTGCCCTCCACCACAAATGCACCACTTCCATGTTCATGAACTCACAAGCTATTGTATTTCCACCTCTCCCTCTGCCTTGCAGTCCCAAACCCTGTTCTTCATCCATACTGAGGCCTCCAATACCTTAACCTTTACCTTCAGTTTTTCCCCAGGCCATCACCCCTGCATTAGCTACACTCACCTCCCTTGGTGAGCCTGTCAACTCTACAGTGTCTTCTTCTCGAGTCCTCTACGCCCTCATCCTATCATGGATCTTGTCCTGCCTAGCCTCAGCCTTGAGTTTCTCCTACCAGATACTGCCTTCATTCCTTTACAAGTGCTACTGAATGAAGGTGGAGAAAATAAATCTTATTGAATCCACTACAAATTTATATTATATAACCTCAATTGGGCTCTCACTGCTGTAAGGCAATCCTTTTACAGCTCCCAAATCAACTCACTATCCCACTCATTACAGCAGTGATTTCAAACCTTTGAATCTCTCCTCAAAACTCCCCCTCCCTCCACCTTCTCAGCTGGAACCTTAACCCATATTTTCCTCAAAAAATTAATGCTGTTTGCCAAGAGATCTCTCTTTGCCTGTCCTCATTTCCCAATACCCAGATGCTGTCTGTCACTATCTTGTCTTTCATTCCTATATCAAATAATGAAGTAGTTCTTCTCTTTGCCAAGGCAAAACTCTCTACATGCAAAAGTGATCCCATTCCATCCCATTTCTCTAGCACACTGCCCCCTCTATCATCATCATTCTCTCACTTATATTCAATCTTTCCCTGTCTACTGGCTGCTTCCCTATATGCCCATGTCTCCTCATTCTCATTGGATTCATTCATCCCTGCTAGCTATTGTCACATATCTCTGCTGCCTTTTGTGGCTAAACACTCTATCTGCAATACATACCTCCACTTCCTCTCCTTTCAGTCTATTTTTAACTCTCTAAAGTCTGGTTTCCTACCTCACCATTCAACCAAAACTGCCCTCTCCAAAGTTACTAACAATCTCTTAGTTTGTAAATCTAATGGCCTTTTTTCAGCCTTCATTCTTCCTGACTTCTCTGCAGCCTTTGACATGTTCAATCTTCCTCTTCTCCTTGATGCTCTCTCCTGTCTAGGTTTTCATGACACTATTTTCTCTTGACCTTTTGATAGCTTCTTTTAGCCTCCTTTGCTACATCTCCATCCAAGATATACCTGCTAACTGAGGATGTCCCACAAGGCTCTGTCCTCAGTAAACTACAGTCTTTCCCTATCACTTCTAGGATAAAATACAAAATCCTATGCTTGGTGATCAATGCCCTTTATAACTTCCCCACTCTCTTTCCTGTCTTCTTACGCTTTTCCACATATTCTGTGATCCAGTGACATTGATCTCTTTTATGTGCCTCATACAAGATGCTTGATCTCCCAAATTCAGGCATTTCCACTGACATTCCCAATGCAGGCATTTCCCCATGTCTGGAATACTCTCCCTCCTCACCTTCCCCTGCTGGCTTTCTTCAAATCTCAACTAAAATCCCACTTTTTACAGAAAGCTTTTCCCAATCCCCCTTAATTCTATTGCCTTCTCTTGGGTGATTATTCCCAATTCATCCTGTATATAGCTTGTTTGTACATAATTGTTTGCATGTTCTTTCTATCATTGAACTATGAACTCCCTGAGAGCAGGGACTGTCTTTTGCCTTTCTTTGTATCCCCAGTGAACAGCACAGGGCCTGGCATATAGTAGGCACTTAATAAATATTTATTGACTGGCTGACATACATATGCACATTAATAGTTGCTCCTTACAAAGCAGTGTCTTCAATGACTTGAGCCTATAGTAATGCAGGTTCACTGATGCTTTGCAACAGCTTCTGCTAATTATTTGGTTTGCAAATATAAAACATTTTCTGAAGCACAACCAGAAATAGATTGCCATAGATAGTTGGAAGGAAACCATTTCAGAGAGAAATTGCTACGCTGCTACAATAAAGAAACTGAAGGTCAATTTTGAGCTGAAGCAACGTGTATAATTGAGCAGATTCCAAGATGGAGACTGAATCATTAAATGTAGAAAGAAGGGTTACTATTGCCATGTTAGATTTTCTCCTGCAGCATACCACCACCACCACTACACACACACACACACAGGTTACCATTCCTATAGCACAGAGAGAACATAGTAGACAGAAAGCTGAACTGAGAGCCAGGAAGACTTGGGTTTAACTTATATCTCTGCCACATCCTGCGTGTCTGAACAAGTCACTTAAACTTTCAGTATTTTGTGCATCAATCTAAGGCTAGAAGAGTTGGTAAAGAAAATTTTATTACTGGAAGATCCCTATATCAATTAAATCACAGGCTCAATCCCTATTGCCATCATCAGTGCTGATAACTGAGAGTCCTGAAATGGCTGACATCCATTTTTTTTAAAATCAGGGCACATGTGAATGTACTTGTAGCATATTTATATGTATGTTTTCCTCTCCCCCATTAGTGAAATCATTCTTTGAAAAAATCCGAAAAGCAACTCATTCAAGACATATCATATACTGGCAAGATCATGGGACTAAGGATCAAGAGATCTGTATTCTAGTCTTAATTATGCCACTAATTAATTGTATGCCTTGGCCAAATCACTTATTCTCTTTGGGTCTCAATTTTTTCATGTCAAGTAATAGAGTTAGAGGAAAGCTAGGTAATACAGTGGCTAGAGCACCAGGACTGGAGTCAGGAAGACCTGAGATCAAATCCAGACACTTACTAGCTATGTGACCCTGGGCAAGTCACTTAACCCTGTTTACCTCAGTTTCCTCATCTGTAAAATGAGCTGGAGAAGAAAATGGCAAGCCACTCTAGTATCTTTGCCAAGAAAATCCCAAATGGGGTCATGAAGAGTCAGACACAACTGAAAATGACTGAACAACAAATAGAGTAAGCCTGAATAACTTTTAAAATCTCTTCCAACTTTCAGTCTATGATTCCATGAATTTTGGTACAGGGAAAACACCGTAAGAGTAATGCTCTAGAATTCTGGGTTCCCATCTTAGTTCTGTTTCTAAGAAGCTGTATGACTTTGGCCAAGTCACTTAAGCTTTTTGTACTTCTCTTTTCTTATTTATATAACAAATGGTTTGGACCAAAATCATATGATTCGTTGAGAACCTACTGGTATATCTAGTACTGTGCTCAGGACTTTTCCTCACAGCAATCCATCCTCCACTCAGCTGCCAAAGTGATTTTCCTAAAGTGCAGGTTTGACTATCTCATCCTACTCCCACCCCACACACAAACCCCCCCAACACATATACACTCAATAATCTCCGGTAGCTTCCTATTACTTCTAGTATCACAATAAAACCCTCTGTCTTGACATTTTACAACCTAACTTCTTCCTATCTTTCTAGTCTTCTCATGCTTTACACCCGTCTACATATTCTATGATCCATCTGACATAGGTCTGTTATTTCTCTCACCTGACACCCCATCTCCTGATCTGTGCTTATAATGCTCAGCCCCCTCACCTCTACCTTCTTTCTTTGAGGCTTCCTTTCGGACAGCTCAAATCCCACCTTTCACAGGAGGCCTTTCCAGGTCTCTTCCTCTTCCCATCTGCCCCCACTGCCAGTGCTTTCCCTTGAGATAGTCTTCCATCTACTCTGTATATGTATAATGTCCATACTTGTTCAATAGAATGTGAGCTCCTTGAAGGCAGACACTTATTTTGATTTTCTTTTGTGTACCCCCTCCACCCCCACCCCCAAGCCCATTTGTATAGGAGCCTTTATTGGTGGAAAACGATCACTCACTGATGCATGACTGAATGAAGGGTAGAATTGATGAGAGCTTGGGAGAAGAGAGATCCTGGTCTTCAAACCTTCTAACTTTGAGAAAGAAGTGTGGCTCCAAGTTTTCTTCAGGCCCCAGAAAGGAAAGAAAGATTTTGGGAAGATGCTGAAATGTGGAAGCGCCAGCACCTCCATCATGTCTCTATCCCCAGGCTAATACACTAGAGTTTTTGGATAATTTCCCCTTGGGTAAGATCTGGAACTCTCTTAGTTGAGTTGAGATATCTTGAACCCAGTAGGAGAGTTCATTCACTCTGTGCATCTTCTGGTATAATCTCATCTATACATCTCTGACTTCTGTTTACTACTGGCTTGGATAAATTGGTTTATTTGCTATTTGCTACCTGTGTTCTTTGTGGAACTGGGATTTGATGAGAAAGGAGTCAAACCTTAGATATATAGCGTGGGGAACGCCTCCATTAAGGGATAGCAATCAGGAGCTCAGCTTGAACCTAAAAATTATCTCCTTTACACTAAATATTTAAAGAAGCAGATAAATATAATTCTAGCCAACCATCCCACCTTTCTAAGGAGAACAGCATGGCTAGCCCCTGGCCCCAACCTCCCACTTCCCCTCTTAGACTGAATCAAAGTTTCTGTTGGAGAAGGATGGGTGAAGGAGACTATAGAAATATCTATTTCTCCTTTTGAACCATATCTAGACAGACCCATATGGCCACACATAACCTACATGGGTATACACACACATGTGCACATGCACACACACACACACACACACATACACACCACCCTTTACCCTTTATATTCCCAACATTTATCAAAGTAAGTGCTTAATAAATGCTTGACTGACTGATTGAATTTGAAATCATTAAAATGAAGAGTCTCTTTTATTAGCTTACGCTTTATTTGGGGGCACAAGACAAACATATGAAATAGTTAAAGAACAATTACAAGATAAGACAGCGCACATTAGTCCAGCATAAACAGTTTATCTGTGTATTGAAAGAATTTAGAGCAAAAAAGTGCTCATAGAGGAGGGAAAGATAAGGCAGGGAAAATTTTTGGAGGAGATAGGTCTTTAAGATGGGAAGTGATAACACAGGAAAGGTGAGAAACTATTATGGATGAGGAAAGCCTGTGAGCAAAGACATTAGGTGTGTGTAAAACATGTAAAGGCAACAATAAGAAGATTACCCTTCTTAGAGATGAATGGTGATGGTGGAAGATATGAGGAGAGGAGTAACAAGATAATTAGGGGGGTATAAAGTGTGGGTAAAGTGAAGATGGGAATATTAGAAGTAATTATTAAATAAGGTTATATACTAGGTAGATGAATTTAGATTGGTTCTAAATAGAAATAGTAAAATGCATTGCTGGTGGAGTTGTGAACTGATCCAACCATTTTGGAGAGCAATTTGGAAC
>NW_020954557.1:14448705-14448858 GCF_900497805.2 Vombatus ursinus
AAACCTGGAAACACTTGTATGGACTGATGCTGAGTGAAGTAAGCAGAACCAGGAGAACGTTATACACAGTAACAGCCATGTTGTGTGATAATTAACTTTGATAGACTTAGCCTTTCTCAGCAATGCAAGGATCTCCAAAAGTCTCATGATGGA
>NW_020954557.1:14448987-14450979 GCF_900497805.2 Vombatus ursinus
ATAGTGAGCTATTCTAAGTTCTTCAGCAGTGGATAAAGTAACAAATGCCATTTGAGAAGATAAAACTGCAGGATGGAGTTAAGCAGCAAGAGACCGGAGAGATTGAGAAGGAGACATTTAATAATCTAGTTGTGAAATGAAACAATGAACCATTAGAAATGGAAAGAGAAGGTGGAGAATTGCAAAGAACTGATAACTAATTAGATGTTTGATTGGATATACTTAAAAATAATCACTTCATTGTGATGTTTAATTAACTTTTTTTTTATCCATGTTCCATGATTCATTCTTATTTAAGTAGGTTAGACTGGGGTTGTTTTAATCAAAGCCATATCTTCTTTATTCTTTTTTTTCCACTTTGGTGCTGATTTTGATCTTTCACGTCAATGGTTTTATTAAACATGGACAAATAATTCCTGCATCAGTAACCAGTTGTTTCCCCTCTTTTAAGATTTAATCAATTTCTTGTTTTGGTTTTGTTATTTGGTCCTTGTCTTGGGCAGTGCCCCCAGATTCTTTTCTTAAGAAAGTGTTTGTGATAAATAGACCTATAGTTTCTGTGTATTCTGTGTATTTTACTCTTGCTGTATTTTATAAGGTACTTTCCTTTATTTTTCTCTATGCCCATCTTTGAATTTACCAAATATAAAAGTATAGATTAATTTAATTTGGAAGGTCTTATGGGGTTCTTGTAACATTTCTCCACATCCTAATTTCTTCATATAGATATTGGCACAAAAGCCTTATTGTCATCATTGTGACTTTTTACAAATGGTTCATCAAGAGCACTGCACTTAGATGACTAGGAATACTATAGTGATAAGAGGAAAAGAGAAAAGAGAGACAGAGAGAGACAGAGAGAGAGAGAGAATTTAACATGTAAGTCTATGTGCCAGGCATACTGCTAAGTGCTAGGGATACAGTCCCTATCCTCAAAGAGCTTACATTCTAATGAGAGAAGACAACATATAAATACTTGCTCAGAGTCAAGGCTGGTGAGGTGGAAAAGTCTGGGGAGTGAGGAGACTTAGCAGAGGAGAGGGCTGCAGGGCAGGGGTATCTCCAAAGTTAGATGGCCAACAAAATGAAGTTATTTCTGTTGCCTTTGAATATACAATAAAAACCAATTTCCTTAACTCCCTTATTTGCCTATCCAAGGAAAACTTGTGAAACTTCCTTCCATTTAGCTGCATTTCCTTTTGTCTTTTGGTTTCCTTTACAATGAGAATGTCAAGATTGCTATGATTCAGTTCCTCTCTTAATTTTTCCAATTATCATACACTGAACGAGGATTGTACACTTAGCACATTAACAATTAAACTGATGTTTACACGTGGCCTAAAAACTATGTGATTCTTAGAACACTATGCCACTATCACTGCTAAAGCAGAAGTGGGAATCTACCCAGGACTGAATTCCCCCCTTTTTTTTTCATGGGTTGCCATGGCCAAAAGAATGCATTGCCAAGTGGCAGTTTATTGGTGATGGAGCTGGGAGCTTTGTGGAGGAGATTCTGGGATAGGGAGAAACTGGAGGCAGGGATACCAATTAAAAGGCCATTGTGATCATTGATATCCAATAAATATTTACCAAATGAGATCTTTTTGAAGGCAGTTGAATAAGACTAGGATCATATCTGGAACTAGAAGACACTTTAGCAATTATCTAGGACAAATCTTCATTTTGGAGATGTGGTACTTGAGGACCAGGGCAATTTAAGCTCAAGGTTACATAGATAGTAAATAGTAGAGCCAAGATCCAAACCCATGTCTTCTGACTGCCTGTCCTGTGCTTCCTCTTCTATACTTTATCTCCTCATGAAAAATCTCTGTGTTATAGGAAATGGAATTTTATAGCACTAAATATATATACATATGAAAATATGTATACAACTGAATTAAACAGTTTACACAATGTTCTACAGCCATCCCAACCTCTGTAAAGACAGGAGAGGGGAAGGAACATACTGATTTAAACACACACACACACACA
>NW_020954557.1:14451017-14478117 GCF_900497805.2 Vombatus ursinus
CACACACACACACACACACACACACACACAGTATGGGGGCAGCATAATATAGTGAGCAGAGACAGGATTTTGAAACCAAGATGATGAGGGTTCCAGTCCTACGTGTGACGTCATTATGGTTGTTCAACACTGGACAATTCACATCTCATTACTTCAGGCAACTCTATGAGACTAAAAGATGATGGTGGAGTTTTCCCATCTGTAAGCTCCCTACACCAATAAAACCACAGATCCAATCTTTATCCCCTAAATCTTTAAGTCTTTGTTGCAGTCCCCGTATATTATACCCTAACCCAGAGGTATCAAACTTGGTGTGGGGCCTGAACCATATTAAAATATAATTGAGAAATATCAAACAAAATCAATAAAAACACAATAAGATGGATAACATTACATTTTAAAACTAAATCAATATGTGACCCCCAAGGATCCTTACATAAGGATTAGTGGCCATTATGTAACACCACTACTCTAACCTGCTGCATACCTTGCCTGTCCTGGGGCTGTCTTTTCACGACTTCTCTATATTGAAAGGGCTTTTCTAACAGTGTTCTATAATTCATTATTGATGTATCCTGTTACAAACAGAATATTAAATATACGTATATAATTATATTCTATTTCGGACATCTCAAGTAATAAACTATCTTTCTGCACTTACTATTTTAGTTTTCATTCATTGAGAGAATCTGAATAATCAATGATTCCTGGTCATTTCACTCCCCTTAACTGTTAAAAAAAAAAAAAAAAGATCAAGGACAGGAGGGGTCACTGGGGATGGGGATACTGCCACAAATCTCACTGCACAAACTCCCATGCTACCAAAGAATTTTCATGTCACAGCCCTTGCCTCTCTCCGGTTCCTAGAGAAAGGTTCAGATCATTCCACTGCGGTTGGAATAGCAAAGAAGCCTGTCCCACAGCTGCACAAAGTTCTCACTGGCCCTCCATCATCTCCAGTCCGCTTTGTCGTTTTACTCCATCTCTGGGAGGCCAGCACATCGAAATTAAGCATCCCCGGCCCTGGGTCTGGCCTCCTCTCTGCTGATCACAAGCACCACTGGGCAGCTTTGCATGTCTCTCTGTCTCTGTCTCTCCCCCTCTCCCTCTCTTTCCTCTCTCTCTTTGTCTCTCTCTTCTCTCTCCCATCTCCTCCTCCCCTTGCCCCCTCTCTCCCTCTCTCTCCCCCCTCCCTCTTCTCTCTCTTTCTCTCTTCCCCCTCTTTCTCTCTTCCCCTTTCTCTCCTCTCTTCCCCTCTCTCCCCTTCTCTTTTACTCTCTTACCCTCTCCCCGCTTCACTTTCTCTCCCCTTTTCCCCACTTCTTTCTCTTCCCCATCCCCCATCCCCCTCCCTCTCCCCCCTCTCCCTCTCTCCTTGTAATTAGCTCTGCCCCACCCCCACCCAGTTTGTGGTCTCTGCAGACTCCCAAGTCACTGCCCGCCACGAGACACCCCGGGCCAGCCTGGGACGGGCTGCACCCTCAGTTTCCAGCAGCCAGCCCTCCCTAGACCGTCACGTGTCGGCTCCGCCCCTGAACTTGACTCTGATTGGGTCGCCGGGATGGAGGGGGCGGAGTCCCCGGGGCTGGGCTGCGGGACGACGAGGCTGCAAGTTTTCAAACCTCAACTGTAAGGTCTGGTTGGTGTCGCCGCCGCCGCCGTCGCTGCTGATCCTGCTGCCGTTGCCTTCGGAGTCCAAGTGGTCGCCGCCGGGAAGGAAGGAGGGGACAAGTCCCTCGTCCATAGCTTGAGGACTCGGGGGTCTCCCCAACGCCCCCTTTTTTTGGCCCGGGACCTAGGGATTTCCCCCGTCGAGGGGGCAGCGTGAGCGGGGAGCCGCCGGTGAGTGTGAGGGGGAGGGTCCTCGCTCTGCCCCCGCCCCCCGTGGTGAGGGGATCCCCGGCTGGAAGGCTTCGCCGCCATCCCCCTCCCGGCTGGGCCCGGGCAGGGCGGCAGCTTCTCCTAATAGTCCGGAGGGTCTTGGGGCTGGACGCAGGTGGCGCGGGCAGAGGCTGCCTGGGGTCAAGTTCAAGTCCTTAGCTCTTTGGAGGAGGCGACGCGGTGGGCTAGGTGTTAAATAGCGTGAGCCTTTGCACCTCGGAAATAAAGTCCGGGCTTGACTTACTGTTTTGTTGATTATCTAGACTTAACAAAGTGACTGCGAAAATGTTAATGAAGATTAAATTTTAAAAGTGTGCCCTGAATACTTCCCCACCCCCAACCCAGAGGCGGTTGTTAAACTTTTACCAGCACACCGCTAGAAAGGGACTTGACGCGACCCTTCGATTCAGTTTTTGCTTTTTGCACCAGACCCTGTCCATTCCCCTGATTTCTTTCCCAAAACCTTGAGCTTCCAGTCTAGCCTCCCACCCGAGTATCCAGCTCCGGGTCGTGGAGGGAGAGAAGGGTAGAGTTGTTCAAGTGGGAAAGTGTTTGTCCAGCGTGTCATCCTTCCACTCCTGAAGTTCTCAGATTAGGTTCGAGCAAAGTTAGGACAGGAGCTCACTTGTGCATGTCAGATGTTTATTAGCGTATGTGTTTTCATGGCTGTTTACTTAGAATGCAGTGTTTTCCTCCACGTTGTGAATGTGCAGATTGGGACCCACAAGGTGAAGGGGGACCTGCTTTTTCATTTAATGAGAGTTTACTCCCCATCTTGCTTACCCTGTAGGGTTCAGCTTCTCAGACCTCACTTAATTGCTTTTTGTTTTCTCTCATTCTTGTTTAGTCAGGACCTCTGCGTTTGCCTTCCTCAAACTTCTCTATAACCGGCCTTTAAAAAAAGTAATAAAAGCTTTCACAAGTAGGGATATACAGAAATGTACTTTTGTAAGGTTTTGACTTATCCCCATAAAGTTTTTTTTCTTTGTCACTCATTTTAGGCAGATACTTCATATTTAAGTCATCCCAAGCTAGAAAATAGAAAAAAAATTAAAGAAATGGCCACATTGGTAGTCTTAGTTTTTATTATTTTCATAAATGGTGGCAGAGAGTCAGCGCTTTGAATGTTGGAGTTCAATAAGGAAACCAGCTTCTTCCAGTATACCTAAATGCAAAATGTTTTAAGTAAAATATTAAGTAAAAATTTAAGTAAAAAATAGTAAAAAAAGAAAAAGACTCCCAAAGCAGAACCCAGAGGACTGGATGACACATTTACTGTTTTGTTTATCTAGTAATGAGATGTACTTAGTGCTAATGAGATTTTAGAGTTTGTAATGAGACTTCCTGGTATGGTAGAAAGAGTCCTGCAGTTGGAATCTGAGGACGTGGGTTGAAAACCAGACTGTCACCTGCTAATTAGGTGACCTTTACATCTCTGGGCCTTGGTATCCTCATCTGTAAAATGAAGGGCTTGAACCTTGAAGATCCCTTTCCAGCTCTGAAACTGTGATTCTTTTATTGCTATTGGTTGACTCTTTTAAATGGTCATATCTTTGTAAATGTATAGTTTCACTGTGACACCCTGTTGTGTTAAGGGAAATATTGGACACGATGGAAAATATATGAATGGACATTTCATAAATACATTCAAAACTCTTCTGGAATTTGTCATTAAGCTTTTGAGCCCAGGAGCATTATTTTATTAAAGTTAAGGTCAGTAAATTTACTTTCTCATTGAAAACTATGAGAAAGTATTTTTCAGCAGTTTTATAGCCTTCTGTCAGGTGCATTTAGGGTTTATTTATTAATTTTTGCAAATTTAAAAATTCTCCTTGCTTATAAGTGTTAAAAACATGTATGTGGAATTATCTTTTTCTTTAGGAAATAATCAGTTCTCCCAATTTCCTCTCTGTTGGTGGTATTTAGTTGTACCCAAAATTTGATGGGCCTTTTACAAACAAATGATTGAATCTTTTATGTAATAATATCTCAATTATGGCACACTTATTTTACATGCTTATCTTTTTTTAAATTCTGACCTATATCTCAGATGATACTTTTCCATTTTGTAAAATATGGGCCTAAAAAATTGAAGGCAATTTAAGAAATAATGGGAAAAAGAAACCTTCAGATGTTATATGTAATTTTATTAAAGGAATGCTTTTTTTTAAACTTAGAAATATTAATTTTGGGGAACAAAGATCTGGTTTTTATTTTTGTGTGATGACTAAATAGTGAATTAAAATGGTTCCATTAAGACAGCATCATTTTGAAGAAAACTCTAGACTTGACTCATTGATGAGAATGCCAGATAGTCTGATATTCTGTGGCAATAAACATTTTACATTCAGAAAGTTCATGGTTGATCTTGTACCAGCAATGTTTTACTACTGTTACCTGAAACTAATAATTGTTAAAAGGTTAAAACTGTAGAACTGTATTCTTCCAATACTGGGAATTTCCATACCAAATTCCTTCTATTCCCCCTTCCAACAGTACAAGCAAGAAAATCAGTGTCAAACATTCCCTTAATTTTCATCTGAGCTGCTGACTACTAAAACTTTAGCATGTATTTCTGGTAGGATGTGTGCCTTATAACTTGACAGGGCTCTTCATTCAAGAACATTTAAAAAGTATTTTAGTGCCTTAGGTCATCATTGTTGACAGAGTGTTAACTGCCTTTTAGGCTGAAATTTTCTCGTTGCTTGAGTTTTCAACAAAAGTGGTTTACATTTACCTTGATAAGTTGATAAGTTTAATTTCACCTAGTTTATTATTTAGTAATGTGCTATGGTTGAATGATGTTATTGTCAAGAAGATGATCTTTACCACCCAGAAATTTTAAAATGTTACTTGAGTAATTATGCATTTATTTATTTTTCATCTATTAGTTAAAACAGATATTTGTTAACAAGTGAGCAACGGTTACCGTAGGGGAGGAATTATCCAGATCTATGATTTTGTCAGGTCTTTTTTTTTAATAAATGCGAAGTATGTCAATTCCATCTACTGATACAGATCTGTAATTCATTTTAGTCTTAGCAAGTTGTTCGAGAACTAAGAGGTTAAATGATTTGCCCAAAGCCACACAGTATATGTTAATCAGTCAACAAGCATGCTAAGTGCTAGGGATACAAAAAGAGACAAAAGACACCCCCTGCTCTCAAGGAGATTACAATCTAGTGGGGAGACAACTTTCAAACAAATATATACAAAACAAAAAAATACATATGTGTATATATTGATAAATATTGAAGATTTCTTTCCATCTTTGACCAAGTGTCTCTCCTACTGGTTCTCCAATCATGGTAGCAATTTAATAAGCCGATTAGGCATTTTCTCATTTTTAATGTAATATAGATTTTTCTTTTATTTCATTGCTGTCCAATTCCTCCTTCCTGTTAGTACCCCACCATCCATGTATAATAATGTAATATGGCAATGTTTTTTTTTCAAACTTAACAGTAATATATTATCTTTAATGCAGAAATTAATGGACTTAAATTTATGTGTAGTATTGTGCTTGTAGTTTTTAATAAGAATAATTTATTTTTTACAGCAGAAACCTGATTTTTTCATAATACTGTGTATTTCTTGGCCTTTATGCATTCTTCAGCCTCTGTCTATCCTGGTTGACAGTTATGGTGCCAGTTTCTTGTTTTGAAAGTACAGGAAGAAGAAAGTAGAATGCCTCCTTTTCTTGGCACAGAATTCAAGGCTGGGGCTGGTTCAGAGGACTTCAGCCCTGGGGCAGTTAACTACCAAAATGTTTAAGCTTCAGTCAGTTAACTGGAGTGCTCCTGTATTTGTCAATGGAACCAGACCTGTTTATGCTTTTCTCAGTGCAGGCATTTTAAAAGCTAGGAAGTTAAAAATGCTTAAGAGAGATTGGGATACAGCCTTTCCTTTTTCAGAACCTAGGGGAAAAATATCACTGAAACCTGTGTTTTTATCTCTCTCTTCCTAGGTTCGCTGCTATTCATTGGCTCTCTTTCCAATAACTCCTTCCTTCTCCACTCGCCACATCTATGGGCATGTTCCCTGATCACCTCTCCCGTGTGTGATTGGGCAGAGATTTCAGAAAGAGGTCCCTTACTCTTTGTCACATGCCAGAAGCTTTCCAATCTACACTGTCCCCCAAAATTAGATCTTTCAGGGGATTCCTCATTCCTATTTATGTTTGTTAAAAAAAAAAAAAGGCAGCGGTATTCAAAGGCTGTCCCTGTGCGTTGCTATGACTCTAGATATTGGTCTCCGTTGCTTTTAATACTCTTCACATTGAGACTAGCAAAATAAAAATACACAGCAGCCCGTCAATAGGATGAATAATCCTAGTATTACAGAAAGAGCATTGGACTTTAGAATCAGAAGTTTGGGGGTTTAGCTATAGCCCTAGTGGTGGTATGACCACAGATAGGATGCTTTAACTCTGAGCTTCAGTTTCTCCAGCTGTAAAAGGAGGATAATAATACTTAAAACTGCTTTCCTCACAGGGTAGGGGAAACACTTGGCAAACCTTAAAGGGCTTTTGATAAATAGTAAACTGTCATTATTGATGGTCTAACTTGGGTAGGCATATGTGTATGGAGTGCTTTGTAGAGAAATGGAAGTCTTGGATAAGATTGTAAAATGGTTCTTACTTTATTTAACCAAGTCTTACAATATCAGATAATACTTTACCTAGTACAATACTCCTTTAATTTCTTAGTTGGATTCTTTGGACTCTTCAGCATGTGTGTGTGTGTGTTGGGGGTGGGTTAAGACTACAGTATATAATAACGGCTTGTCATACGTGATACACATTTCAGTTCCTGACCACCTAACTTAAATTTTAGAATGTATAAATAGTAGTTCAGATGAGAGCCAGTCCATTGTCACTCTGGAAGTCTCAGAATAGAAATCTTATCTTGCCTTTTTTTCTTTTTTAATGGAGGGGTAATATAGAGAATTGGTTATAAGGAAAGAATAAAGAATGAAATAGTAAAGTAGGAGGAAAATGAATTTGTTAATTTCCTGATTGTTGCTTTATACTATATGTATTAGGTCTTTTTAATATTTAGCCACAAAATATGTTATAGCCTATATTAGTTAGGCATACTTCTTACCTCAACATAAATCCAGAGAATTCAATTCAAAAAGAGTTTTTATTAAGCAACTACCAGATCCTGAGTTTGAAAAGGTAAACATGAAAATAGGTTAAAGATCTTAAAAGAACTTAAATTTCACTGGGGAAGGAATGTGTGTGGGGGGGGCGGGGCAGTCCTTTGGGAATCAGGAGAGGTCTGCTTGAATGGAGCTAGTGATACCAAGAAGCAGAGGTGAGGAGAGGAACACGGTCTAGGCATGGGAAGTGGAGGGTAAGGAGGGGAAATAGGGACAGGGAATAACTTCTGAAAAGGGACATAAGTGGGAGATGGAATCTGGTATTCGGGGAATAGAAAGAAGAACAGTTTCACTGAAGGGAGAGTGTGTAATGGGGGCAAGTCATGTGAATTACTGAAAAGATAGAATGGAGGGCTTGAAATCTCAAATGGGAGTTCGTTTTTTATCCTAAAGGCACTAGGGAGCCACTGAGCTTTTTGAGCAAAGCAGTGACATGATCAGGTTTGTTTTGTTTGTTGTAGGAATATTAATTTAGTGTCTGTGTGAATGCTGGATTGGAGAAGGAAGGGAGATGAGGCAGGGAGACCAATTAGGAGTCTATTGGAATAGTCCAATTTATTAAAAACCCTTAGGACTGTTAGCTCTGACTTCATGTACTCAGGACAAATGGGAGCTAGGTAGTGTACCTCTGCAAATGGGTCGCTTTACACTAGAGGCCCTGATAGAAATACACAGTGTCCATCAACATTATCTTTACAGTGCCTAGCACAGTACTACAGTTAAGTTCAGATAAATTTGGTGATAGATTTTTTCTTTGCTGTAGCTTTTCAAAATATTTACCAATTAGGACACTGCTGTTTTACTATCTATCATGAGGTTGTCTGGGTCCATGCAAGGGAACTACTGTGTAGCCAGACTTGTTATAGTAAGGAAGGCAGCCGAGGCAGCAGTTTTTGTTTTTATTTTTGTTTTTTTTAATCATATTTGGAGAAGGCAAATCTGGAAGTTCTTCTGAGTATTTACCACTTGCTTATTCACATTTTTCAGGGCTCTAAATATGATATGGTGTTTTAGGCCTATATGATTAGCAACTCCCCTCCCCTATACCTACCAGTCCACAAATATATGTGTTAAAGGTATACCCCTATTTGTTTTAGAACTAAGAGAACACATTTATTTCCCAAATAGTACTCTATAACTGTACCATGTGCTATACTTAGAATCATAATTCTAGAGCTGGAGGCAAGGGTGTGCTGGTAAATGTTTAACACCCAGTTTGGGGGAGGGGAGACAGAATGTATGCTTTATACACTTTTAAATTTAATTTGTATTATTAGCATTTTCTCCATTGCTTTCTTAAGTCTAAATAATCAACGGAACAATAAACCAAGCCTTGATTTGTAGCATTTGCTGATTTCCAAGACATACATGCTTACACTGAAAATTTATCAGCTGTCTATGGAGACAGTTTGAGCTGGCTCTAGCACACCCATGGCTTGAAGGGGCTTTGAAGATGTTCCACATAGTTCAATTCCCTTATTTTACAAATGAGGAAACTGAGGCTCAGAAAAGTAAGAGTGACTTGCTAAAATCAGACTAGTAGTAAATAACAGCTAAGATTTTCACTTACATTCTGACTCCAAGTTCAACATTCTTTTTACTGCATTACTATCTCTGAATTTATGCTTATCATCTACCAACTTGTATATAAAGTGTACCACAAGATTCCTCCCGTTGCACTAGTTTTCATACTTGGGCAAATATATTGTGGCAGGAGAGCCATTATAGAGGGAAGGGAGCCAATGAGTAGGGAACAGGGCATGGTCCCAATGCTGCAACTTAAGAAGGATCTTTCCTTAAATTTTGTTCCCCAGGGTGATGGTGTTAGACAAACTCAGCCTGAATCAAGGGTTCTAAAAGGTTAGAATGTTGCTAAAAGATTCTTTCCCTGTGTGTGCAGAGATAGTTCCATTTGGTCTTTCCTGGTTTAGAAGAGGGTAGGCTTCTTACTGTCATGTTGGCAGTAGAAGATGACAAATGCATTGCATTTGTATTACCGTTGCCAGAATAGCATGCTGGTGGGTTAGGGGGAGCAGGACGTATGGTGATATGTAGGTAGCTGAGATATTTCAGGTCAAAGAAGAATGATGACTATCTTTATAGGATAATTAGACTGACCACAAACATGCCGAATACTACTAGTTTGGGAGATCTTAATCTTTTTGTGTGTCATGGACCCCTTTAGCTGTCTTCTAAAGCCAATAGTCTCCTTAGAATAATGTTTTTAAATGCATAAAATAAAATAGTATTACAAAGTAAACCAAATTATTTTGAAATACAGTTATCAAAATATTTTTGTTTTGTTTTGGGGTTTTTTGGTGAGGCAATTGGAGTTAAGTGACTTGCCCAGAGTCACACAGCTAGTGAGTGTTACATGTCTGAGGCCGATTTGAACTCAGGTCCTCCTGACTCCAGGGCCAGTGCTCTATCCACTGCGCCACCTACCAGCCCCTCAGAATATTTTTAAAAAACATGCTAGCAGACCCCTTTTTAAGAACCTACACACTAGGTAGATTTACTTGTATCTGGGTTGGGAGTCCAAGCCAGGTAAGTCTCAGGGACTTGGGAAGGTCATAGCTGCATCGACTAAGCTTTCTGCTAAGTTTTCCTGGTGGTCATGCATCTGTGCCTTGTCCCCAATGCACACACCGAGAGTGAGACTGTTGCCTATGTCTGATAAAGTTGATAGAGAATTCTAGCTACATTTTGGATACGATAGTTATTCTGAGAATTCTATCAGTCTTCAGGTATTTGGAGCCCACAGAGCAGAATGGTGAAAATGGTTTACAGGCTTGGGGAAGATAGCTGCATGAGTTTAAGCAGTGACACCTTAGACCAACAAGACTTGGCTTAGTCACATAGTTTTGTTGGCTCCTCTAGTACTGAAAACTGTACCAGGCCCCATCCCTATGTCTAAACTACTATCAATGCTGTACCTGTTTTAAGGCGCAGCTGGAGTAGACATCAATTTTACTTGGCCAGTGAGAAGTACTTTTTGAAGACCCAGTCCTGTGTCTTCCCAGTACATCAAGTAATTTTACAGTGAGGAAATTAGGAAGAGCTGTGCTCGCAGAAGCAGTTCCCCCAATGGAAAAAGGAAGTTCGCTGTTAATAGATAAAGCTGTTTAAAGAGCAAGTTCTTAACCATGTTTGAGTACTCAATTGGAATCATGTTAAGAAAATGATACAGAAACTCATTGCTACTAGTCCATGACCTGTTTAGGGCCACAAAGATGCATTTGGATTGAGGCATTCAGGGAGGAGTTAAGTGAGGAATTAAAGAATTAAATAAGTCTCAAATTTTAGTTCAGCATTTGGTTGAACAGGAGAGAGGGATAGGCTTATGCTTGGAAATACAGAAAAGTGGTTAGGGATAAAAGACATCTGACTGTGGAAGCGAATGGGTATTCCTGGTTCATCACAAACTTCACTTCAACTTTGATGCCCCTGACCACTGGACCAAACAGAGAAGATAAGAACTTTTCATTTAGAGAAAATTCTCTGGGAATTTTACTAATATTTATTAAATGTCTTTTTTTTTTTTTACTAATATTTATTAAATGAGGGGGAAGATGCTTAGGCATTGGATGGCCAGAGCCCTCCACTCAGAGGAATAGAAGCCCTTGGGATGAATGAACTAAGTGTTGCTTGGTTCTGGGTATTCAGATAAAAAAAAAATAGGGACTACTTCCTCCATGTAAGTCTGGACCGTAGAAAATTGAGAGAAATAGAGAGTTGACATCTCAGAAGTATGATTGGCATGGTATCTGACTTTCATTGGCATGGAAGGCAGAAGGTCATATGGGACACATCATTTTGAGGGATATAAACATAACAGTATTCAAAGTGGTAAATGGATTCTGGTGGCTGAGATGATCCCAGCATTGACTGGAATTCAGATTATTGTGATTCTTTTTTTTTCCAAGAAAGAACTGCCTTTACATAAAGGCTTCCACTTCAGCAATGGTCACATCTCTGAAGTGGAGGATAGAAGGAATTCCCACTGAAAAGACAAGGCTTGTGAGGCATCTTTCACAGGGATACATGGACCAGTTCCTCTGTGCTGTGCTTATAGTTGTCCCTTAGACCTTTAGTCCAGTTCATCTCTTCTGGCAGAATTTAGTGAGCAGGAAACCCAGGAGCTGTGAGAATGTTGTTGTTGAGTCATGTCCAACTCTTTGTGACCCCATTTGGGGTTTTCTTGGCAAAAGCATTGGAGAGGTTTGCCATTTCCTTCTCTAGCACATTTTACAGATGAGGAAACTGAGGCAAACAGGGTTTAAGTGACATGCCTAGGGTCAAATGGTTAGTGTCTGAGGCCAGATTTGAAATCAGGAAGATGAGTCTTCCTAACTTCAGACCTAGCGCTATATCCACTGTACCACCTTACAGTGAGAAATCATCCAAGCAAAGGTTAAAAGAGTTTAGTTTCTCTGGTTGTTAGCACATACCTTCACCCCCACCTCCAAAAGAGGAGTGAATTGTGTCCCTCTACCAGTTTACTAATATTTAAATTAGTTTTCCTATTTATAGGTGCTTTGTTTTCCCATTGATTGTGGACATTTTGACTGGAGTTCAGAGAACATGGATTTATACCACCTGAATCTATGAAAGGGTATATCATCTTAGAATTAGAGCCAGGGATGAATGAAAGAGCTTTTGAACACTGCTCTGCATTATGAGCATTTGGTTAAGCTCTTCTGTTTAACTGATGCACCTGCCACTTTCTACCATCTGATTCACGAGTTTTGGGGGACTCTGCTCAATGAGTATATCACCTTGTGGATGATATAGTTTTCTTTTAGCCTGGACAGGAGAACATTGTGCAGGTTTAAAAAGGATTCACCTCTCTATTTGGGTTCCCTATGACTCATGCTGGAAATCCTAAAAAAATATGTCTTTAATTTGCCCCAGTTAACCATTGCAGGCTGGACCAGACATGACCAGACTGCTGGGTTCCACCAACAGGAATTAAAGCCCAGACAACACTTTCTAGGCTCAGAGAACTTTTATACAGACTCAGAGAACATTTCATGATATCTCAGGCTGACAAAACCTTTCATATGATTGGTAAGAAAGGCATTATTATACAAGGCGGATGTTAAACAGGAGATGGTCTTCGTAGTTATACTCTTGCTGTGGTGCCTGAACCCTGGATGCCCTTTTTTTTGTAGGGATAGAAACTTTTGGAGTGACATAGGGACAGTGCTGTTTTTTGAAAAAGATGATGGATCCAGCCTCAGACACTTGACACTTACTAGCTGTGTGACCCTGGGCAAGTCACTTAACCTCAATTGCCTCACCAAAAAAAGAAAAAAAAATACTCAACAAAACAAAACGTGAAAAGCTATTATTCCCAATAGCTGATTTTGGTGACTTGAAATTGTTATTGTTGTTCAGTTCAGTCGTGTCTGACTCTTCATGACCTCATGGACCATAGCAAACCAGGCCCTTCTATCCTCCACTATCTTTTGGAGTCTGTCCAAGTTCATATTCGTTGTTTCCGTGATGCTATCTGTCCATCTAATCCTCTGCTAGCCCCCTTTTCCTTTTCCTTTCAGTCTTTTCCCACATGCAGGATCTTTTCTAATGAGTCCTGTCCTCTCATTGTATGGCCAAAACATTTAAGTTTCAGCTTCAGTGTTTGACCTTCCAGTGAATAGCCTGAATTAATTTCTTTAAGTATTGACTGATTTGATCTCCTTACTGTCCAAGGGACTTTTAAAAGTCTTCTCTAGCACTACAGTTTGAAAGCATCGGTTGTGTGGTGCTCAGCTTTCCTTATAATTCAGCTCTCACAGCCATATAGTGATATTGGAAGAACCATAGCTTTGACTGTGATATCTCTGCATTTTAGTATGCTATCCAAATTTACCAGCTTTCTTTCCAAGGAGCAAGTGTCTTTTGATTTCATGGTTACAGTCACCATCTGCAGTGAACTTTGAGCCCAAGAATATAAAATCTGACACTGATTCCATTTCTTTTCCCTCTATTTGCCAGAAAGTGATAGGACCAGTTGCCTGGTTTTTTTGATGTTAAGCTTCAAGCCAGCTCTTACACTCTCCTCTTTCACCCTCATCAAATGAGTTCTTAATTCTTCAGTTTCTGCCATCAGAGTGATATCTGCATATCTGAGATTGTTGATGTTTTTCCAGACAACCTTAATTCTGGCTTTTGATTCATGCAGCCTAGCATTTTGCATGATTTACTCTGCATATGAATTAAATAAATAAGGTGACAATAATACAGACTTGTTGTTCTCCTTTTCCAGTCTTAAAGCAATCAGTTGTTCCATATTCAGTTCTAACTGTTGCTTCTTGGCATCCATTTACATTGAGATTAATTGGGAACTGCTAGCTATAAAGGCAACTTAGAGGAAGTTAAACACTAAGCCCCTTTCCTATTGGACCACAAAACATATATCTGTTTCCAGGAGATCCATATCTTAGCTAGAAATAACGCCCAGTGACTGTTTTTAAATTTTTTTCCCCCTCCAAGTGATTGATGTGTCTAGAGTGAGAAAAATCTTAGCAGACACCCTGTCTTAAAATGAGTAAAAGGAGGCCCAGATCTACCCTCCTCCTGTGTATGGGCAACATCAATAAGGAAGTGTAGGTGGCCTCAGCTGTGGGTCTTCCAGAGTTAGTTCTTAGTGCTATCACTGTTACGAAAAGTTTGAACTGATGCAAAGTTAGCAAAATCAGGAGAGCTATTGATACTGTAGTAACGATATTGTAAGAAAACAATTTTGAAAGACACAATGACCAACCCCCCATTCCAGAGGACTCAGGAGGAAACATGCTGCCCACCTCCTGACAGAGAGGCGATGTGTAGATTAAGGCATCTTTTTTTTTTTGACATGGTGAATGTAAGAATTTCTTTTGCTTGACTGTTTTGTGTTTGGAACGTTTTGTTTTTCTTTCTCAATGGGGAAGAGGGAGAGAATGAGGACTTGAAAATAAAATGAAATTGAATTTAAAAAAAGTAAAGGTCTTACAGGCTTATGATGACACAGCGTTAGCTAGACATGAGAGAAAGGTGAGAGCCCAAAATTAAAATTTTAAGCAACAGTGGTGGCCAGACTGGATATATGATGCTTGTTGTTCTGCCTGAGGCTATGAGAGGCAGCATGATGAGGTGGAAAGAATAATGGAAATTAAAAAAAAAAACAAAATAAAATATGAAGAGGAAAGAATTCTGGATTTGAAATCAAAGCAACCTTCTCATTTTCTTTGATATGACTTTGATAGGCAGGATGCTTTGTCTCTCTGAACCTCAGACCTTTAAAGTCCTATAGGAACAGAATTCTGTTAGCAAAATAGCTGGCAAAAATAACAAGAGCAGTAATGGATCCTCATAAGTTACAGCATATTTGCATCTCCTTTAGTAGCTTTGGGGTTAGTATTTGGCTAAGGTACTCGAAGAAAGGACTGTGACTGCCATCTGTAGGTAATAGACTGACCACAATCTTGCCTTCAAAGCAGATTTGGTTGTTTGCAGATTGAGAATCAGGTGCAGGCCTTCCCACTCTGGAAGGAATGAACCTGTCTTTTTTCTCTCCCAGTATGCAGACCAACTCGGAAAGCACCCCAAGATGTGCTGTGTTCAGTTTGTGTTTTCTTTTCCTCTGGCTTATTGTGTGTTGTGGCAGGAGTTGATACTGTCCCCAGTGATAATGAATAGAGTATTCTGCTATAGATGAGTCTGAATTGACACCATTCACATACTATCATAGATACATTTCCGATATAGCAGTTGCAAGATAATTTGTCATCATACTACATACATTTTGAGAGCCAGATATATTTAGCCCTGACCCCCTAAAGGAAGAGGAGGAGCCTGAGGAGTTGTGGTAATTTCTGAGAAATGAAAAAAACTTAGTAAATTTAACACATAACCATTGGACCAAGTTCCATGCTATAATCAACCAGTCTGTCAGTAAGCATTTATTAAGCACCTATTGTATGTAAGGCCCTGTGCCCTATGGACACTGGGAATACAAAGACCAAAAATTAAACAGTTCTTGTTTTTAAGGAGCTTGCATTCTCTAAGGGGAGACATGCACATTTATAAGTATATAAAGAAGAAATACATACTAGATGCATCCTTGCTAGTTAAGAAGAGAAGACACTGGCAGTTGAAGACTTTCTGTAGAAGACAGTTCATGAAGTGAATCTTGAATGAAGTGTGGGGCTCCATGAGGTAGAAGTGAAGACAGTACATTCCGAGAGACGAAGGGCAGCCAGTACAGTAGTGCTGTTGTTGTTTGTCCTTCGCTCTTGAAGAGGACTTTGACATCAGGAAAGCTATGACTTGCAAGTGGATTGAATTTAAGTGAGGAAGGGCTGTGCAAAGTCGACAGCCTCACTTTCTTCTGCAGCGCCACCTGGGTCCAGTGGTAAGACACAGATAAGGATAACTGGAGATGGCCCCCATAGTAGTGCAGAGATGAAATGGAGGGACATGTGAGGGACAGAGCAAAGGCCGATTGATGTAGACCATAGAGTTTGGGGAGGAAGTAGTAGGGTACCCATGAGGCTGGAAAGATGTGTTGGAGACATGTTGTAAATGGCTCGTGTGGAAGAGGCTTGAGGCAGGGAAACCTATTAAGAGTCTGTTGTAGTAATCTAGGTGGTAGTGATGAGCCTGAACTAAGAGTAGAGAAAAGGGATTAGATGGGAGAAGTATAGCAGAGATTTCAGTATGTTGTCACCTTTCCTCACATAAGTTAATTCCATAGTTTAAAAGTAGCAGGTTCTATAAGTAAATATAATGCATACAGTGTATGGTTGCATATACAAAAAATAACTTCATACTATTTAATTTTCATTTCCATCTTTCCTCAGGTTGAAGCATGAAGCTCAGTGTTATTTTGTTTAAATTAGAGTCCAAGCATTATTCTGAGTTGAAAGAGGAAAATTTAGTAGCATAGCAGAATGTGCTGGGTCTGGATTCAGAAGACCTGGGTCCAGCTCAATTATGCTTGTGAGACCTTGGACAATTTACTTTATCTTATTGCACTTCAGTTTCCTCATATGTAAAACAAGAGGCTTGGGTTAAATGATAGGTAGGAGACATATAATAAAAGGACTTTCCAGGGCATAAAGGGTTTTTAAAGTGTTTTATTTAGCTATGTTCTGAAAATGAATAAAGCTAATTGAGTTTACAGGCATACTTATTATTTTTTCTACATCCTCTGCAGGCTGAAAAGGTATTCGATCTTATTTTTTTTTTTGTTAGTCATATGTTATGGCTATATTTGGAACTATACAATGTAACTCATATCCTGTCTCTGTGAGATAGCATCATATTTTCTAATTACATTTAAGTTAGTATGTCCTGTATTTTTTAAACAGGTGAAAATAAGCAACTAGAGAAGAATACGTTTGTACTCAATATGTCCAGAAGAAGATTTGATTGCCGGAGCCTCTCAGGCATGCTGTCTACATCTATCCAAACTCCAATAAAGACAGAAAACTTTCACAATTTTTACATGCTCACATCTAAAGAGCTGGGCAGGTAAGGAACCTGCTTAATGGGAACCAGAGATTAGTATCATTGAGTTAAATAAAATGATGGCATGGGGTGGTTCTATTTTTAACCGTTATTTCTATAGTTATACTCTTTTTTTTGTTTTGTTTTGTTTTTCCCTTCCTTTTTAAAGGAAATTCCTTTTAGAACACTTGTGGACATTTATTTTGGTGGTGAATTACAGAATTTGTTTTTCTGACATACTGTGAGGAATACAGTTATTCCTTCCACGTTGCGATTTTCCCCATTACAGTTTCGACATATCACAGGTCGGCATAAGAAATTAAATGGGAATTTTGGGGGAATTTTGTCAAAGCTGCAGATGAGATGCGAAGGCTTGCAGATGACACAGAAAAAGTTTAGAAACTTAGAAATGCATAAAATCTATGTATGGTATTGTATAGTATCAACATGTTTTATCTTTTAATACCATGATAATTCAGACTTCTTCTCTGGTACAGAGGGAAGGAGGGCCAAAACAATTTTATGTGGATTTCCCAGATCTCAGGGGCCACTGCACCCCCAGCCCCCACAATGTGGAAGGGATAACTGTATTCTTAATGATTAAGGTCATGGCCTTAACTATTTGTCTACCTGTATAATAATGCTTGTGGAGGGAGTCCTATAAGAACCTAGGTTATGTATCCCAAAACAAAACTACATCTTTTAGTCATAAAAATGTGCAGACAAGGGCATATAAGGGAGACTGTTTACCTGATATCCCAGGAAATAGACCCAGTTTGTTGTATTAAGTTGAAAAAAGGAACAGAAAGAATGATATTCTTGTATTTTACTTTTCCTAAGTATGTTAACAAATGTTGAATTGCTTTTAATAGTATGTTAGGGTTTGTTTTGGGGGTTTTCTTTGCCTTTTTTTTTTGTTAATTGTAATGGAGGAGAAGACTTCAACTTATGTTACGTAAGATCAATGATAAGAGCAAATGATAAGTAGAAAACTCCTTAGCTCTTTTTTGCTTCTGTTTGCTCATTAAGGAAAATTATCTTTGGCTTGAAAATGGTTGAATAAAATAACTAACAGGGAGTTGAACTCAAGATAAGTAGGAAGAGGGTAAGAAAGCAGCTAACTGTCCTTGATCATAAAGTACTGAAAATTATATTGACAGATGTGATCATTGTGTCATAATCTGTAAAAATAGAAAAGAGGAGAATAATATTGCAAGGTAGAGTCAATGGATCTTTGACAACTAATGGAACATATGAAGTGAGGTTAGATTCAGAGCACTTAATCTTTAATAATGTATAGCAGAACCATTAATTAAAGGTGTTTTTGTTTGGTTTTTGTTTTTACAAATGAGGCACCATTAAAATAGAAAAATCATTGGTTTAAGATAAATGTGTAGTTTAAATAAGCTTAAATATTTCTGAGGTATCTGTTTAGTAAAGAGATGGAAAGTGATTAACCTCTCCGTTGTATTAACACATTTTCCCCTCCCACAAAAAGAAACAAAACTTATCAATTAGGATAGGGTAATAATTCATGAAATGAATACTGATTTTTTTTTGAACACTGATGAATTGAAACTGCTGATACTTCTCCTTTCATGAACTTTTAAAATATTCTTTGAATTTGTTTATCAAATTCAATTGGCATATAGGCCTGGGAAATAGAAATCAGAATCTTGTTGCAGTTAGTATTTTTGCACATTTTAAAGTGCAGGCACATACAGATTTAATAGGTGATGCATGATAAAGCTTTCCATTCAGCTGTTTTTCATTCCCATAAAGTATTTCAGAAAAAAAAACCAAACATTAACTTAAGTAAACAGAAGGGAAACATACAGAAGTTACTAGTAAAGTTTTGAATATTCTCAAGAAACTTTGAGTTGTTCCTGTTTTTTAGAATATGTTGGGTAAAGTTTAAGTTTTTTTTATTTTTTTTTTTTGTTAAGTGAAGCAAGTTTTCATAGAACTTCTTGTGGTTGGAAGGGTGAGGCAGATTCAGAAATAAATGTCAACTTCCTTTGTGGGTTTTTTTTCTGTCTTTCAAATTTTATTGTGTATTGTAGAATGCAGTAGACTAACTGCAAGGCAGTTTAGCTGCTGAGTGAGTACTTGAGTTGAGAATTATTGTTAAGAAAAGACTTTTAGATGCCAAGTGAAGATGTATAATTCATTTTACTTATTTCACCATTTTGCAATTAAATATAGAATATTTTAGGAGCAGGGTGCCATTTATACTTTTAAAATGTGAGTAGCATTTCAGAGTTGAAGGAAAATGAATTACCTGGCAATAGATTACCAGGCATTTTGACAAGAGCAATTTAAATAAACTAATTTAATAGCATGTAAATGAAAATTTTAATTTTGGTGCCAGGCTTCTGATTTATAAAGTAGAGATGGGACTAGGCCTGTGATTTCATGGTGTGGGGCACTCCCAGTAAGGACACTAACTCCTTATGCTGATGCAGCTTGGCAGTTTATATGTCTCTGAGAATTGTCTGATGTAAAGAGGGTTTAAGTGACTTGCCTAGGGTCAAATAGCCCTGGTTGTCAGAAATGGGACTTGAACCCAAGTCTTCCTGATTCCACGATAGATTTTCTAACTACCTCACCGTATTGCCTTTAAAAAATCCTTACCATAAAATGCAACTGTAAATATCTGCAAATAAAAATTTGAAAGTTTTGAGGAAAGGTCTTATTTTTGGTTAGTGATCTTAAATTACCTAGTGCCCAAGTACATTTCACATAGTAGGTCTTTAACAAATGTTTATTTAATTGAATAGTATTAAAATCTTGGCCCAATTATAATTTGCTTGAGGCAGCTGTGTGGTGCAGTGGATAGAGCACCAGGCTTGGGGTCAGGAAGATCTGAGTTCAACTCTGGCCTCAGAAGATTATTAGCTGTGTGACCCTGGGCGAGTCACTCCACTGTTTGCTTCGCTTTCCCAGTCTGTAAAATGGAGATAATAATAGCAGCTACCTTCCAGGGTTGTTGTGAGGATCAAATAAGATGATAACTGTAAAGCACTTAGCACAATGTCTGTCACATTATAAGTACTATATAATGTTAGCTATATCATCATCATCATCATCATCATCATCATTACTAATGTTAATTGTGGGTTTTTTTTCCTTCCAGAAACTGGTAATTCATGACATTACAATGCAGCCTTCAGGTCATAATTGTTATTACAAATTATTACTTTTTTTTGAAAGGATACTTTATGTTTTTTAGGATATTTATTACCTTGGCTAGCCATTATGTATCATATGTATGAGAATGTTATTCTTTTGTTAAGATAGATTTTTTTTTATATCTTCTGTTTATATGTCACCTTAATTTCTCCCTACCTTTTTTAAAGTTTCAACTAAAATCTCATCATCTACAGGAAGCCTTTCCCCAAAACCCTCTTTGTTCTAGTATCTTCTTAATTCCTATTTATCTTGTACATAGCTTGATTGTACGTATCAGCTTGTTTCACCCACTGGGTTGTTGAGACCTTGAAGGTAGGGACTGTCTGACTTTTGCCTATTTTCAAGAATTTTTTAAAATTCAAATTGTAATTTTTGCTTTAAACACAGTTTTTGCTTTTCATTGAAGTAATATTTGCTAAGATCAAGTAAGCCACATTTTTTTTTCTAGGATCTATATTAATGGGAGGAATTGTTTTCTTTTTTGGGGGAGGAGAAATTGTTTTCTGATGATTAGAAATGAGAATGAGACTTTTTTATGTGTTTATGGAAGTACATCTTCAAGTTCAATTTTTGTGTTTACAAGGCATTTAAAATATTTGAATGAAAAATGCCACAAAACACTTACCTCTTTAACCCTGAATATAAATAAGTTAATAATATATATGGATAGTAAATTTACTTTTTTAAATACTAATACTGGAGAAAATGTAAATAGCTGTAAAGTAGGACTTTAAAATACCCTTACCTCCTTGCTGTGATTTTTGTTTCTTAGTTGTTTTAGTAAATGGCATCTACCACATTTATGCTTGGTAATAGTATAAAGAAGTAATAATAATAATATATATGAGCTACAAATATACCTGACTAACTTTAAACTTTAAAATCAATCTGACTGAAAGAGTATTTTTATTTCTCTATCACACAGGTTCACCATGGATTTTTCAGTCTTGTTTTGTTTCATCCATTGTATTCTTTAGAATCATAGTTTACTTTTATCTATTACACTTTCAGAGACCAACTTTTAATATCCATCTTAAAGCAATGAATCATCTCAGTCTCTTAGGCAAGAAAATAATTTTGTTTCATTATTATTACCCACTTTGTAAGACTTGGTTTGATGAACTGCTGTAGTTTCCTTGATGTAACAGAACACAGAGTTTATTTAACAGTAGATAAAAATGTGATCTTATTTTGGAAACCAAGATATGGCAAATACCTGAATGATATGGATGTTTGAAAGGCTTGATGGTCTTAGAGGAGTTACTCTGTATCTGGCTCTTTGATTTAAAAACCATAGTTGATTTTTCCCTCTTTTTTTCAGAGGAAAATTTGCTGTGGTCAGACAATGTATTTCAAAATCCACTGACCAAGAATATGCTGCTAAATTTCTAAAGAAGCGAAGAAGAGGCCAAGATTGTCGAGCAGAGATCCTACATGAAATTGCCGTGCTAGAATTAACAGAGTCCAGTTCCCGTGTGATTAATCTCCATGAAGTCTATGAAACTTCAAATGAAATCATTTTGGTGTTGGAATAGTAAGTATACGTTTTTTCCATTTTGTTATAAGTGAGTAAGTGATCAGCAGGATTTGCTTTTTGATGCATCAAGAACAAAGAAGCAAATATGTTCAGAACAGTCTTATATTTGTATTAGTACATCTAGTGATTTTAGTTGCTAATTTGTTTTCCATCCTAACAGTTCTGTGTTGATTATCTTATTAACATACTTTGTCTTCTGTGTTAGGGAATTACTTTCTTTACATAAAAAGGAAAGCACCCAATCACGTGAGTACCTAATGATGATCAACTAAAATTTCTGCCTCTTTCCTTCTTTATCTTTTTATGCTGGTTGAGAAATACAGAACTTAACTTTGGAACCATCTCCTCTCTTTATCTTAACAAGTTACTTATATTTGCCTAAATCACTCATTTAATTTCACATTTGAAACTGTCTCTAAACCCAAGTCATAAAATCTAAATTCTTGTCCTAGACAAGAGATAGGGTTTTTTTGTTGTTGTTATTTTTAAATTGACCCACTGAAAACATTAGTGATGGTCAATTTAAAAAGAAACATCCCTGTTCTAGACTTTCCATTGACCAGCTATTACCTTAAAAAAAATAACTTTTTTAGCTTTATCAATCAATAAGAACTAACTAAGACTGTGTTAAAGAAACTCAATATTGTTAGGTTGTTTTAGTGGGAAGAGCGGTAGACTTGAAAATGAGAAACTTGGCTTCATATCCCACCTCTGACATTTTCTAAGTAGATGATCACAAACAAGACCCTTAACTTCCCTAAGCCTCAGTTTCATCTGTAAAATGAGGATAATAGTAATTAGACAACTTTACCTCACAAGGTTGTTAGAAAAGCCCATTATAAACCTTAAAGTACTTTATACATTTCAGCTCTTATGATTGAATTTGAGGAATGTGGGAAGAAATCTTTGTGACATACTTGTTTTCAAAGTGGTCAAGTTCCATATATTATGGAAATCTAGTTCTTTGTCAGTGAATTTTTTTCAACTAACAAGCATTTATTTTCTATTTTCTCTCTCTCCCATCTTTCCTGCCCCTCCCCTTACAAAATATATATCTTGAGCATATTTTAATTTAATTGTAAATTCCATATAGCATGCTCTGCAGATACCTTTTAACAGGTTAGGAAATGGATCTGATGATACCCTAAAAGTTTTCTACTTCTTGTAAGCAGCAGCAGCAGAAGTAATAGTACAAGTCAGAGAAGCTTATTTTCCAGTGATTTGCAGTAACTCAGTGCAAGGACAATAGCTTTGAAATCCCAAAATCATAACTCAGTTTGAATCATGGTTTGAAGAAATTTCCTCCCCTTCCTACTAATCTATTAATTTATAAATGTTAAAATTTACATATAGCTAGAGTGGCAGTGCATTAAACAACAACACCACAACATTCGTGGTATAGAATAAAACATTCTATCTAATATAGTTCCTACTGATTTCTTGAAAGCCATGCCAACAGAGCAGAATTGTTGGGTTGCAAGGTACCGTTAGCTCATCTTTAAAACTAAAACTAAAAATAAGCTGATAGTGTCCATACACAAAATAATATATCTAGTATATGCTATGTGATATCTTCCTGCCCTAAAAATACCCTGTCCAGTCTTTGTTAATTAAAAAAGAAAATGTTGTATTTCCCTTCCCATGATATCTGCCAAGATTTTTATGAAGGCTTTTTTTTTCACATAATAACCACTATGTTCTTTTAATTTAAACTTGATGTGACCCTTAACATGGGAATTTAGTTGTTATTGCTCCATAAAATACATATAGTTTAGTTATACAAAAAGCAATACTTTTTTCTCTTTCAAAATTTTAACTATAGTATACTATTAAATGAATGGGCCTTTGATCTTGTTATCAGTATTTATTAATAGAAATATTTATGGAGGAGGATGGACATGGAAGTAAGGAGACTGGAGCATTGTGTTCAAAGACCAGCAAGAAGGCCAGGGTGCTAGAGTTTATTGAGTAGAGGGATGACATGGTAAGAATCCTATGCTTGCAGAAAGATCAATCAGGCAGCAAGGAGGAAGGCAGACTGGAGTGGGAGAGAGCCTTGAGGCAGGGAAACCAACCAGCAGGATGATGTGATACTCTGAGTATGAGGTAGTGAAGACCTGTCCCAGGATGGTGGCTGTGTCAAAGGGCAGAAGGGGATGTATATAAGAGATGTCGTTAAGCACATCTGCAAGGAGCTCTGAAGGTAGACGCAGCCACACTTAACAACAGATTAAATATGTGGGATGAGAGTGAATGAAGACTCTTGGAGGACACTGAGATTGCTAGTTTGGATGACTGAGAGGATGGTGGTACCCTTGACAGTCATAGGAACTTAGAAAGAGAAGAGGGCTTGGGGAGAAAGATAATGAATTCAATTTTAGACTTGTTGAGTTTATGACTTCTCTGGAACATCCATTTTAAGGTATCCTATAGGCAGTTGAAAGGTATAAGATTGAAAGTCAGGAGAGTGATTAGGGCTGAGTAAATAGATCTGAGAATCATCTGTATAAGATCATCAGGTAAAATAGCATAGATGAAGAGGAGAGTATGTCCAAGGACAGACCTGTAGGGGACAACCATCAGGGGCATGACCTAGATGAAGAACCAATATCCAACAAAGGAGACAGAAGGACTATTCAGCTAGGAGAAGAACCAGGAGAGTATGTGTCATGAAAAACCTAGTAGAGTAGGGAGAATATCAAGAAGAGGGTGATTGACAATGGCAAAGACTGAAGAAAGGTAAAAAATGAGGATTGAGGCAAGGCCATTAGATTTGGTGATTAAGAAACCATTGATTGCCTTGGAGAGAGAAGATTCAGTTTAATTGATTTGTTTGGAAACCAGATTGTAGAGACTTTAAAAGAAAGTAAGGGGAGAGGAAGTGGGAACTCCACTTGTAGACTTCTTTCTCTCTCAAGGCGTGTAGCCAGGAAAGTCAGGAGAAATATAAGTTAATAGCTATCTGGGACAGTCAAATCAAGTGAGGATTCTTTCAAGGATGGAGGACACATGAGTGTGTTTATAGGCAGTAGGGACAAAAGTAGATAGTGAAAGACTGAGAGAGTGGGGATGATAGAGGAGGCAGTCACCTAGAGATAATAGGATAGAATGGGATCGAGATTCAAACAGAGGAGCTTACCTTGGCGATGAGAAAGGCCATATCTTCATGTCAGATAAGTGAAGGAGGAGAGAGTGGCAGAAGGCATTTGAGTGATGTGAGATGAGGAGGAGAGAAGAAAAGGGAGCTGTTGGCAAATGGCCTCAATTTTTTCAGTAAAGTATAAGTCAAGGTCCTCAGCTGTTAGAGTGAGGAGAAGAGGAACCCCAGGAGGCATGAAAGGCTTGGAAAAGCCACTGTGGTGAGTGGCACAGTGAATTGATTGGGAAGGTATGAAAGGATTGCCTTACTTCAGTGAAGGCCCAGGTGAGGTTATGTAACTTAAATTTTTAGTGTACCAGCTTGCAAATTGCTAGTTAGGTTAAATCCTTAAATATTTTTAAAGTTCCATAATTTCATTAGTATGAGAACTCAGGCCACTTAGGCAGAACACAATGACTTCATGTCTTAATTGATGGTTCCATGAGTTACTGCAGCTAAAAAATGGGTCACCTGGTGACTTTTTCTGACTTACCTAGACTGTTTTTCCTAAGTGACATAGGTGGATTGTGAGGCTTGCACTTGGTGCATTTCCAGCCAAGTAGGACCTGCTCATGTTTTGTCGGCATGGCTTTCAAGGGCTCGGAAGGAACTTTTTTGGAAATAATATTTTTAAAAATTGGCTTCTTGCCACTATGAATTTTCATCAAAATTACAATTAGAAGAGACTAACAATAGTAGAGACAGTGTGGCATGTTGGAAAGAGTATGGATTTGGGTATTCAGAGAAACTGGATTCAGTTCCCAACTTTGCTACTTAACTCCTATGTGACCATCAGAAGTCAGGTGACCACCTCCACCTCCTCCCAATCCTTGGGCCTCAAGGGCCCCATCCTGTATCATGAGGAAATGAGGCTAGAAATGCCTAAGGTTGCATCCTGCTCTAAATTGATGATCATACAAATCTCTTATTTTATAGGGCCTGCTTAATGCATTATGAACTTAAAAGGGATTATACTATTTCTTAATAGCACATCCTGTCAAATGAAATCTTCAACTTAATCCTTGTCTTTTTACCTGTTTTTTTTTTTCATGAACTGCTGCTTTTACTTTTAAATCATTTTTCAAATTATAGTACTTTGGTGTCAGCATTTTCAGGTGAAAGAAGTAAAGTGACCTTAGACTATTAAAATAATAAGTCAATGTGATCTAATATACAAAGCACTAGATCATGAGAAGTGACTTATTTTTAGCTGCTCTACTTTCAAAAGTCATATGATATTAGCATAGAGCACCTGGTTATTGTCTCCTTAGCCCATACTTAAGTCCCTGTATGGTACCATCTCTGTGTCTGTAAAATGGGGATAAAATATTTGTTCACTGTCTGGTAACATAATTTTAAGAACTACTCTTTGTGGAGCAAAACGATCATTAAAAACTATAATTTTGATTTGTGAAATTATTCTTTAAGTCAAGTCTCTTTGACACCTATTCTGTCATTGAATTTTAACAGAATTGTGCAGTTCAAAGACATTCAAAAGTGATTAAGGGATTGTTTTGCCTAGAGCCCATGTCAGACTTTGGATAAATGGAAACAGTCAAGCCTGTTTTCGTGCAAGGCATAATGATAGAATTAGTGTAACATTTAAGCATCCCTAGAAAATTGCCATTTTATCTTGTTGGAGTTTAGAGATAGGACAATAGACTTTGTGACATTTCCCCTGTAGCTCTTTAATTATAAAGGCTCAATTGTCTTCCAAAGTCATCGTATAAGATAATTCAGAAAAAGAAAGGATTTCAATACAAAAAGCTATCCCATCTTGACAGCCTTATTAAATAAAAGGGATTTAGTTTCTTTATTTATTTCCTCTCCATTTAATTAAGGCTTTTAGAACTACCTGAATTTTCTTTTGATTATTAATGTTTTCTGCTAAGGAATATGTTCACTTGTTTTATAGTGAAAATTCTAGTCATTCTTGTAGCTAGAGATTTAGGTTTGAGGTGCGGGAACTGTCTTACTTTTACCTTTTTTCTGGCAGTCTTCATAAAATATACTATATATTTCTTTGTCTTTTAAAAATAATTATGCTGTATTGTAAATGTAGCTGTAAAGGGTGATATCACTGTGCTACGACACTGCTATATATAGTAAATACTGATGAGTCTTACTAGTTGGTATGTTGCCTACATGTTACACTGATGCCCTTAGCAACTTCTGAGGTACAGGTGTTTTGAGTTTTTTTGACTCCATCCTCTGCAGGGTGTAGAACTTTTCTGTCTTCTCTTTTTGTTCTTGATTCTTTTCTTTTCCATTGTCAGAGCATATGCTAAGTCACCATACCCAAGCACCATTATTTTTATTCTCTTGTCTCTGGTTTTCTACATCTCTTCTGCTTCCTAGAACTTTAACCTGCCTTCCTATTCTGAAAACATTTAGCCTTTTATAGATGTTACCACCTAGGAAACAAGTATTCTTTTCCTTTCCTGTGGTTAGCCAATTTATTACAGTCTGTTGGTCATAAACTCTTTGGTCATGATCATTGTCACTAGGTGCTCTAATATTCTTGTATTTTACCACTAAGATTTCTTTTGGGTAAAAGAAAAGTTATTTCTACAGCAACAGCCATTTCAGAAGCCTAAAGATTCTGCGAAGCTTGATGCTGGCCAGATAGACAGTCTTTCTCGTGTGTGTGTGTGTGTGTGTGTGTGTGTGTGTGTGTGTGTGTGTGTGTGTGT
>NW_020954557.1:14478142-14485497 GCF_900497805.2 Vombatus ursinus
CTCCAGAATTAACATTTATATCATCCGAATTGTGATTATATCGAATAAACACATATATGAAGCCTTGGAGAATGTATTTTTCCCTCATTTGCTAAAGATAAATACTCTTTAAGTTTATCATCTGTTGTGATTACAAGTGAAAATTATTTTTAACCCCTTCCGAGGATTTCTTGTTTCATTAGAGACTTCATGGTGCATCAGAATATTAGCTAATTATTTGAACTGTGTATATGAATTTGCCAGATGTTTATCCACACAGATGAATTTTGGATCAGAATTTTAATTTAGAGACTTAATTACCTGATTCTGCTGTTTTTAGCAATTAAATTAACTAAAAATAATTGCAAGCAGTATGGTAGATTTGCTGTTGCAATTTGTCCTATAGACCATAATGGTATTTTAATTTGATTTTTTAAGTGAGTAGTTAAATAGTCTTTCTCTTTACTCTGTTTCCATAACCTGCATAACCATGTTGGTAGGAGCCTACCAACACATTGTAGATAAAGTTATCTTAAATTTTGGAAATCACCTAAGCATATTTTGAGTCATCTGGTGAAAAGCAACAAAAATAATGCATTGATTGTTAACAGGCCTTCAGCTTTTCTTAGTGAGACTTAATTTGCAAGGAAGAAACAGGCTAATATGACAATCAGAATAGCATTGACTGCTAAATCTCAAGTTTATATAAATAATTTACATAATAAACATTCTTGTTCTTCTCTTTCTCATTAAATTTATGCATTTCTTTTCAGCTTATTAAATGAATGTGCTGGCTAAACAGCTTATTTTTTAAAACAAAATAGAAATTAATTGTTTCAATAAAAGTTGCATTAAAAAAATACCATCTGAGATAAATTAGTGTAAAAACATTCAATCTTCTATTATTTGGATTTTCTTTCAGTGCTGCAGGTGGAGAAATTTTCAACTTATGTTTACCTGACCTAGTTGAAATAGTCTCTGAAAATGATATCATCAAACTTATTAGACAAATATTGGAAGGAGTTTCTTATCTACATCAAAACAATATCGTGCACCTTGATTTGAAGGTAATATTACATGTGACCTTTTTTTTTTACATGTGACTTGTTATGTGCAGTGTTTCTTTTCCTGTCTAGCCCTCAGTTAGCAAGGTCAAAGAAGATGTTGGCATCCTACAATTTCAATAGGCTTGTTTGTATGTTCATATGAGGCCCTCGAGTTAACCATAAGATTATAAAAAATAACACTATATGTTATACTCCTTCTTGTAAGAACATTAAAGTCCCACAGATTTATGTTAATTCATGGATTAGCTGATCTGAATTAGTGAAAAGTCTTAATTTTTCCTTACCTAACTGCTAATAGTGTTTTAAATAAAAGTATGTTCCATCCTTATGTGATGAGTAAATATCTGCAATTCTGTTCTCATCATATAGTCTAAATTCCTTTAAAAATTTTAAGTTGGGGTGGGGCAGCTAGGTGGCACAGTAGATAGAGTACCAGCCCTAGAGTCAGGAGGACCTGAGTTCAAATGTGGCCTCAGACACATAACACTTACTAGCTGTGTGACTCAGGGCAAATCACTTAACCCCACTTGCCTTACCAAAAAAAAATTATATTGGTTGAAAAACTCCTCTGAAATATTTGATAAACTTAATTTGCCAAACAAATCATTTCTTCATAGTCCAACCTCAGCCCATGGGACATTATCACAAACTTCCAAGTTAGTGGAGGCTAGAGTACAGTAATACTCTACTTCTAGAAGTCATTTAGCCATCTACCTCAGTTATCTAGAACATAATTGAAAACAGAGAAATGAGCAAAAAAAATCCTGTGAACATGAAAAATGGTTCTTACAAAGCTCACAAACTCAATTCATTCAGTTTTCTCAGAAAAGGAGATCTTCTCTCAGAATCTAATTATTCTTTAGACACAAATCAAACCAATTTGATTATGTGGTTACCCATCTCATAGCAACAGATTCAAGAAAGAATTAAATAAATCCTATATGTCCTAAGGGGCAACAGTGGATAGAGTGCAGGGCCTGGAGTCAGGAAGACCTGAGTTCAAATGTGGCCTCAGACAGTTAGTAGCTGTGTGACCCTGGGCAACTCACTTAACCCTGTTTGCCTCAGTTTCCTTATCTGTAAAATGAGCTGGAGAAGGAAATGGCAAACCATTCTGGTATCTTTTCCAAGAAAATCTAAATGAGGTCATGAAGAGTCAGACATGACTGAACAACAAAAATATGTTTTAAATGGTAAGGGAAATAATTAAGAAACAGTACATGTCCTTAAAGAGCCCTTGTATCTGATTGAGAAAAGGACATGCATGATAGTACCATGTAATACCTAGGATCTTTGATTTTGCCAGTGTGGGTATTCCATCTACCAGTAGAGATGATAACAACAATAGTTAACATTTATATAGCACATTCCCTATATTATATCATTTTGTCCTCACAACCCTTTGAGGTATGTGCTGTTTTCTCCATTTTACAGATGAGGAGACTGAAGCTGAGAAAGGTTAAGTGAATTGTCCAAGTCACACAGCTTTTAAGTGTCTATAGCAAGATTTGAATTCAGGTTTTCCTGACAAGTGTAGCACCTACTATGAATATTATAACTCCTTTTAGTAGACAGTCTTGTTGAGTCATAGCTAAAAAAAAATCCATTCTCCCCTGTGACCATCCTGGTAACGTACCTCTCTAAATTTAGACAGGCTGCTCCTTAAATGACAAAAATATAGTCCTGGGGCCTCTGCTTGATGCCTTTACAACTTTGCTAGGACGTGTGAGATTGTGAACTCCACTGACACAGGCTTCCTGAACCCATGCCATGATCAGGAATCTTAGAAAATTTTGGTGAGGCTTTCCTTGTGTGTACAAAAAAAAAATGTTTATAATAACAAGATGGATAAACAAGTAACTGTGCTATTTCTGAAGAAAGGTATTACTTCTGGTGGAAGGACCATTAGAAGACTTTTGGAATAAGTAGTTTTGGGCTGGACCTGGAAGGATAGGTAACATTTCTATAAGCAGGGATTGGGGGTAAAAAGTACATGGTATGAGCAAAGGTTCTGAAGCAATGTCCTGAGAGTATTCAGGGAATAAAACAGCAAGTAGTCAGATTTGACTGGAGTATGTGAAAGGTGTTACTTTAAGATAAAGCAGAAAGGGTCTCTTTGAAGAAAGATAGTGGTTATCACAACAGATTAGATGCAACAGATTAAGGGGATGATGAGCTAATAGAGCTGGACATTCTGAAGACCTGGCAGGGAGAAGACAGAAAAATTATAAAAAGCACCCACTGAAAAAAAATAGCTCTTTGCAACTGGACAATTCAGCATAGAAAGACATAGGTGCCTTTATAGCCCCTGAGGAAGGCAAAGTATAGGATAGTGAAATAATTGCTATTCCTCATGATGACCCTGAATCATCAGAAAAAGGCTGTATGTAACCCACATTTATTTTTTCATAGCAAGGTTCTTTTATGTTTAAAAATGTGTTACATTTTGTTTTGGCTCAGCAGACACTTCCCAACAGACACCCAAACAATCTTCCCTCCACCTTGAGTTTTGAAATCTACATTAAGAAAACTTGCAATTAAAGTAGTTGTGATCAACTTTGGCATTTAAATAGTGTGATATTTTTTATGTCTGTAAAACATTGAAGATCATGAATTATATAATTATGAACTTCAAAAAGCGAACATAAAAGAAGCAGCATGGCATAAGAGAGCGGGCTTCAGAAGGCCTCTGGGGTAAATTCTATCCTTAGCACTTACTGGTTATTTCACCTTGAGTAACCTCATAGTCCCCCAGGCAATCAGTTCTCTAACAACATTTTCAGAGCAGGTCCTGATTTGACCTGTCTTCTTCGTAGAAGTTTTGTTGTTGTTCAGTCATGTCCAACTCTTTATAACCCAATAGATCATAGCATGCCCAAGCTGTCCATAGGATTTTCTTGGCAAAGATATTGAAGTTGTTTACCATTTCCTTTCCAGTGGGTTAAGGCAAGCAGAGATTAAGTGATTTGCCCAGGGTCACCCACCTAATGAGTCTGAGGCTGGATTTGAACTTGGGTCTTCTTGACTTCAGGCCCAGCACTCTATCCACTGAGTCATCTACAATAGTTTCCTACATCTGTAAAATTGCAGGTCCAGTCAAAAAACAAAAACAAAACCTACAAATGATTTGAATCTGAAAGATTTAGTGTTGCAATTTTCCTTTATAGAAAGTATTTGTAATGAAACCTGACCTTTAACTATGAACTATAAATTTAGGTATGTAGATATAATATGTCCATTTTGCCTCACATTTCAATGATTTCAAAATAATTGAAACTGAATGAATTCAAATTTGATTTGTTTCTTGTCTGAAATTAGCGTTGCAGTTTTAACAAAGAAGAAGCTATTTCATTGTACATTAATAATCTTCGTATTTTCTTTTGTGCAGCCTCAGAATATCTTATTAAGCAGCATTTCTCCACTTGGAGACATAAAAATTGTAGATTTTGGAATGTCTCGGAAAATAGGGAATGCATGTGAACTGAGAGAAATAATGGGAACTCCTGAATATCTAGGTAAGAATTTTCCTTTTACTTTCTATAGCCAAATTAAATTAAAAAAAGAAGAAGAAATAGATCATTAGTAGTGTAGAGAAAATTATTTGGGACATCTATTTCCAGTATATATTAACTCAGTATATTTTTGGTGGGATCCATGAGTCTTCCTTGATGCTGACTGAGGTTTTGTACCGTGAGTCAGTACCATGAGCCACCTGACCAGCAACAGATCACAGATTGATCTGGGACTTATTGATATTGAGCTGGTTAGCAGAAGGAAAACTCACTGAGAGTCTTTGAGGAGAGACCCAAAGAAGAGACCCAAAGGGTGGGTCTGTCTAACAGAGAGGAAGAATTCAACACCAGCTGTTCAACCCAAGGTCTGAAGTAATTGGCAGCCAAAAAGTGCTGGGATCTGAAAGTGAGACAAAATCAACAGTGCACACTAACAAAACTAGTTACAGGTAAAAAGTAGAGTCCAACTGTAGCAAATGACTTACCTTAAGCTCTTTCAGGTTTTGAAATTGTAGAGTTCAAGGCTGGTGAGACCCACCAAATCTCTCTGAGGAGTAGCTGGGGAGGGCTGAATGGAAGGAAGGCAGCTGTTTTGAAAAGGGTTTGGTGCTAATGGACCACTGTTTCCTAACACCTTCAACAGAAGTTCCTTATTTTCCCTTTGGCCATTGCTTAAAAGCATACAATACTGTACAGAAAAGGGGTGCTAAAGTGATAGTGACAAAAGGAACCCATTGGAATTAAAAAATATTGTGCCGAAATTATTTGTGGGATAACAAATGTGAAAAATAGTATAGAATTTTCCATTTTTGTTCAGATTTACTCTCCAAGCACTTAGTCTGGACTAGTGAAATTTTACCACTCAACCAAGAGCCATTCTAAAAGTATTAGTGTGCTTTGGACCTCTGAGCAATTATTCATTGACAAATATTTTTAATGATCAGCCAGTTGCACACTTGACACTGCTCTCAATGCAAAACCAAATAATCTCATAAGTTCCCAGTCTTTCCAAAATCAAAAACAAACATGAAAAGCTACTTAAATAAAAAAGTAATTTAAACATGGTGTGTAATTTGACTTCTACTTTTCAGCTCCAGAAGTATTGAACTATGATCCTATCACCACGGCAACAGACATGTGGTAAGATTTTTTAGTTATCTTCATATTTTTCCATCTTCACCATTTTAACATTTTTTCTATAGTAACCTTTTTAATTGCAAGTTTTCTAATGTGGATTACATAATTTAGGATTGAAAGGGAATTGTATGGGTGTCTGTTGGGAAGTGTCAAAACTAATTGTGATTAGCTGCACTAGATATTGGAGAGTCATTTGCTACACAAGAGTTTTAAAATTATTCTACTTAACACTTGAGTCAGCCACATTAAACACTGAAAAAATTTCCCGTTATTATACAATTTTTATCATTTTATTATTTTATGACAGCAAACTTAAATCATAAATACAGAACATACACTGTGGAGATAGAAGGCACCCCCGTTTTCACCTATCTACTCAGTTCCACCTTATACTCACCGTGTTCAAAATTGAAGCCATCTTCCCCCAAACTTTTCCCTCTTCTAACTTTCTTATTTCTATTGATGGTACTGCCATTGTTTTCAGTCAGTCAGGCTCAAAACCTCAAAGTCATATCCCTCCTCCAAACCCCCACACTTAATCAGCTGCTAAGTCCCTTAAAATATCACTTCTACCCTTCTCTTTTTCTCGCACTTTGCCAATGCTCTCAAATAGTACCTCAGTATGTCTTACCTAAATTATTGTAATGACCCTCTCAGTAGCATCCCTATATATAGTCTCTCCCGTCCAGGACATCCTCCCCATCATTCACATTGCTATCACAGTAATTTTCTAATGGAGAAATCTAATCATGTTACTCTGCTGTTCAAATTCCTTTGGTAGGTCCCTATTATCTCCAGAATAAGCGACTACTTAGCCTGGAATTCAAGGCCCTCCACATCTGGCTCTAATTTATATTTCCAGTCTTTTTTCATATTATTCCCCTTCATGCACTATATGTTAACATTAAACTAGACTACTAGCCACTACCTGATCCTGTACTGACTTCTTCTTGCCTCCATGCATGTAGTAACCATGGTGTAGAAGTGAATTTGTCAGAATAGTAGCTACAAAGTGTTGTGCAAAGGCAGATGGAAAAAAAGATAATTTCTGACTAGGTAATCAGAGTCAGCTGGAGGGGAAGGTGGCATCTGAGTGGGGCTTTGAAACATTCAAGGTTTTAAAAAACAAGAGGAAAGGGGTTAGGGTAGGAAATTTGCAAGCCTAGGTAAATGGTATGAATAAAGTCACAGAACTAGGAAAGCACTAAACATGTACAGAAGATGGTAAATGGTATATTTTAGCTGGACCATAGCATGGAAGGGGGAAGTAGTGTAGGCTAAGGCTGGAAACATGACTCATTGGCTGATAGCTTATGACTAGAAAAAACTGCTAATGTTGTAGCTGGACCTTGAGCCCCAGGTTTCTTGACTATAGATCCAGGCCTCGTAGGGAGAGTCAATAGGTCACACAGGGCCCTGAATGACAAACTGAGGAATTCTTTCTTTTCTGATTCTTTTTCAGGAATGTTGGCATAATTGCATACATGTTATTAATGCATACATCTCCATTTGTGGGAGAAGACAATCAAGAAACATACCTCAATATTTCTCAAGTCAATGTGGATTACTCTGAAGAAATGTTTTCATCAGTCTCACAGCTGGCCAAAGACTTTATTCAGTGTCTTTTAGTAAAAAACCCAGAGTAAGTAATATAAAATAT